>NW_021634349.1:0-88068 GCF_004799145.2 Neltuma alba | reverse complement strand
TTTCACGTATATGGAAAACAAATAAACGTGTGGATAAACAAGCAGGTTGAATTTTATTTAAAAATTGATCTCAATAGAACTATGTGGATATACAAGCAAATTAAAGTTGATTAAAAAAAAAAAATCTTACAGTCATATAAAATGGCCGTTTCACCCCATGCACACTGTCTTCATAAAAATATGGATCATCAATATGCCTCCAATAAAAGGCCTGTCAAACTGTCCTTCAGGGGAGAATGGCGTCCTTGGGGGAATAGGTTCACCAGGGCCTCTCTCAGGGGTGCCATACCAGGCTCTGTCAAGATGAGGCCTAGATGGACCAGCAACTGCAGCACCTTGTGCACCTGCATAGTGTCCACCCCTCAAAGGAATCATCCGTTCCCCTGCTTTGCAATAAAATAATTTTGAAAATACTTGAATGATTAGTAATAGTAATTAAAAAAAAAAAAAAAAAACAGCAGCATTGACTTCAAATCAATACACAACGAGGCCATTTGAAAACCATGGACAAATATTCCTTTTCCATTGCACAAAGCCACAAACAGTGAGATAAGTGATATTTATTATACTCCTAATATCAATATTTCACAGCGATTGTCCTTTTCTATTCCATTTTCCTTCCCATTTCGAAATGGCCCCTAACATTAAAAAAGTAACACAACAGCCACAATGATGACAACCAAGAACAGGAAAAATGATTCTTTATACCAAGTTGCCTCTGATGAAAATCTGGATAAGCATTATTCAGATTAAGATCATTACTGAAACCCATTCTTCCAATTGACCATATCCTCCATGATAAAAATTCCGATCCCTATTAAAATTTCCCCAGTTGACAGCATGTCCTCCACGAGCAAAACCCCTCCCTATTGCAGTTGCCATTAAACAAATGAGAACAAAGGGCAAAGGTGATCACAGTTTCCAATTAACAGGAATGACAAAACTTACCAGATCGTGGAAAAGCTCCACCCCGAGCATGACCAATTCGGAACCCACCACACATGCCTCCCTTGACAGCCTGTGTTTTAGGCAGAGGATTTGAAAGTCTAGCTCTCACTTTTATCTGACAAAAGTTGAAAATCATGAGCGCTCTTATTATCAAACTAAATGTAGCCTTCAAGCAAAAAAGGCAACGAACCCTTAAGCCCTCTTGTTCACCTCACTTGAAAGCCTAGTTCAAAGTGTCAGTTGGGTCTATACAAAATGACACTCAAGCAACTAATAAACCAAAGGCAATAAAAATTAAGCTTGAAATAGCAAGAAGGCAATAAAGAGAGAGGAACGGTGCTCAATCAATCAAGAGGGACCTCCCTTCATATTTTCTATTTCTTAAGAATGACGAATTTATATATTTATATAAAAATTTCACCAAAAAAAAGAGTCACCCTATCCACAAGCCATGAACAATATAGTTATCCATAGGCTTTATGCAAAACACGACTTACATTCTACTGTGAGTTATAGCACTCAAAAATTACCTGACCTAAGGAAAACTATCAACATAGTGCACGAAGCAAAGAAGAAACTGTGATATAATAATGAAAAATAATATGCAACCACACATCTAGATGATATACCTTTTCTTTTCCATCAACAAATTCTGAACTATTCACACCATCAACACAAGCTACAGCGGCTTCATGTGTAGAGAAATCAACAAATCCAAAGTCTTTCCTCTTAGCAGTAGTCATATTCCGGGCAAGCACAATTCGTACAATTTCACCATAACCTTTAAGGTGCTCCCTAATGCAGCCCTCGTCCCAGTGAGGAGGAAGACCATCAACGAAGACAGACTTCACCTGTGCCATGATCTCTGGATCCAGCTCTCGAGCAGGTTCAGCGAAGGCAACTTTGACAGTTCGATCAGCATGTCCAAAGACTACATCAGGCTTTTGAAGCCTCTTATAGGCAAGCATGGCATCATGATGACAGGAGAACTCAAGAAATGCAAAGCCCCGGCTTAATCCTTCACGGTGAACATCTGGGACGAGTGTAATGTTTTCAACACCCTCAACACCATAATCCTTCAACTTCTGTTTGATCTGGCATGCATATCTTACAGAGAATCGGTAAACAAGCCACAAAAATTAACGTATTCAAAAGAACAAACTGCTATCCACTTACCGCTTCTTTTGTCCATGTATTGCATATATTTCCTAAGAATAATGTGTCATTATCCTCACTGGGTGCAATGCCACATCGCTTACCACATATCTGAAGAACAATGACAGGTTAGAGACAAAGCAAAAAAGGAAGAGAAGAAAAAGTGGGAAGACAAAGGAATTATTAAAAAGAAAGTGATAAACATACAATAGGACTTTTGATTTCTGACAAAGCTTTCTTTGCATGCTCCTTGCAAGAAAATTTTACAAATGCATAGCCCTTATTTTTGTTTGTTGAAGAATCTTTATGCAACCTGACTTCAACTATCTCCCCAATCTTCTCAAAAACCTTTTTAAGATCTTCCTCTGTAGCATCACGATCAAGCCCACCAACAAATATTTCATTCTCTTTCTTAATCTTGCGCTCCTTCGCCATAGTTGACAATTCCTTGCGTTCCTCATCCAATGTCTCAGCTTCTTCAAGAGGCTCCCCTCGATCAGCCTCAAGCTCCTTCCCCCCTTGTTCTTCACGATTCAGCCTTTCCTCAGAACCCTTGCCACCTTGATCACCACTTGGGTTCTCCTTTCCAGGTTTAACATCATCTTGCAGAAATTGGTTTGTCATTTCCTTCTCAACAGAATCAGTATTAGATTCCTGGTTATGTATAATATTACTTGTCTCCTCTTGCATGGATTTCTCTAATGCCCCTTCTCCCTCCTTTTCCATTGATTTTTCTGATTCTTTTTCTCCATCCTCTTCCTTCACTTGCTCTCTTTGGTCTTTTATTTCCATGCTGACAGAATCAGAATCACATAGCTCTTTAATTCCACTACAAGTTGTCTGTTCATTCATTGATTTTTCTGATGCTTTTTCCCCATCCTCTTCATTTGTTTGTTCTCCTTCTTTTGCACTAGTGGGTTCTTCATTCTCCAGAGATTCAGAGTGCTCCATCATGGTAGGTTCTTCTTGATTCAATAAAAAAGGGACACCTTGGGAGGCAGATACAACGTCTTCAACTATGTCTCTTCTCTTTTCTTCTAACTCACAAGCACTATCAGCATTACACTCATCCCCTACTTTGGGATGTTGTTCATTCCCTGCAGATTGTCTAACAAACTCAACACCTTGTTCGTCCACTTCCTTATTTTCAATTTCATCTGCTTTGACTACATTAACATTTAAAGGCTCCTCCAATTTCTCAGCTACTTCAACATCATCCATTTTCGGTGTTTCATCAGTTATTGCCTCCACTTGTTCTTCTTGTTCCCGGGTAGTAATGGCTTTAGTTGAATTCCTAGGCCTTCCCACTGCTCTCTTTGGCGTCCTCTTTGGTGCTGACTTTGCAACTGTAACAACTTTTGTCTCTGGTGTCACCTGAGAAGCATCAGCCTCTGCTTTTGCCTCATCTGTCAAATGTTGAGGGAATAAAATAAAAATCAACAAATTTCAACAATACATAGAAATCGGATTTTACACTGATAAATTAAAGAATGAAAACTAGGTAAGATAAAAAGACTTCGGGAAAAAAACACTTTAATTGTTGTTTGAAGAGTGATGGCCATACTGACTTATCATACAGATGGGGTAAATCGGTTCTCCAATATTATGCCCCTGTTATGTCATATGAATATCCCAAAAATGAAGAACGCGGGAAAGAGTGTGGACAACTTGAATAGTAATAACGTCGAAAAATTTGCTAAAAGTGAATACTTACAATCCAAATAAATACTGATAAACCAGTAACATGTAATCTTCCAACTCGAAGCACAGAATCGGCAGACACGCAAATTACACTCCTTATATTTGACTAAGTCTGAATAATTTTGCGGCTTTTCATTTCATAACGATAACTCTAACTCACAAATAACTTTTGAGAATTCACACACATAAAAAAATTGTCAACAAAATATTGGGGGAAGAAAAGTTTTACCAGATAATAGCTCCGGTTCCTCATCAACGCTTGTGTTTTGTAAGGGCGAGGCCTCGTTCTTCTTGGCCTGCCTAGTTTTGATCGTAGAGGTGCGCTTGGTCTGAGGGGATTGTGCGTTCGCCGGGCTTTTAGATGCGGATTTCCTCGTCGGCGGTGTCTTCTTAGCCGCCGCTGTTTTAGAAGAACCAGCGTTCCTAGTTCGCATGATGACTCGTCGCTATAGAAGCAGGGGAAATTATGCCCAGCGCGAAGGCGGTGATTTGCTGATTTCAGATGGTGAGGCTCCGGAATCCCAATATTTTCTGCCGGGAAGTACAATGATGGATTGATTGGATTCTCAGCTGCTGATGAACACTGTTACCTCTAATAATGCCCCAAATATATCCACGCACAAGTACGTCTTTGCATTTAAGCGAGATTATGCATCGCCGAGATTAGACAGAGGTGAAAATCCTTTCTAAACATGTTTTACGGGAGTGTTTGGATAGAAATCAAATCATAGTTTCAGAAGTACTTTTACGGATTACGAAATAAATATGTGGAGGAGGTTATTTCGTTTTGTGAAAAAATGATTCTGAAACCTTAGTTTTGGTTTTGCCAAACACCTCCTACGTCAGAGTTGAGATAAAACTATTATTCGTATTGCACAAATTATTGTTAAAAAGTATTATCTCCCATTTTAATTATAAGAGCCAGTTAACTAATTTAAAGAGATTAAGAAAGTAAGTTGAGTTAGTTATTTATCTTAAATATGTGTTGTCTTTCCTAAAATATCCTTGCTAATCAATTATATTGACTAGAACTATCATTGTTAGAAGGGTTACTTTAGAAAAAAAATTGTATGAATATGAGATAGAAAGTCGATTGAAATCTTATATTTAAGACTAAAATAAAAATCAAATATGATCTTATATTTAGAACTGGAAGTAGTAGTTTATAAATAACTTATAAACTGGTCCGATAGCAGGTAAAAAATAAAATGGTAAAAATAGTTCGGCCGAAAAAAGAGTAACAGTAGGTGTAGGCGGAGAATTGACGCTAGCTGTATTAGATTTATTTTATATATTTAATAGTTTTTAATTAATTTTATTAATATTTTTTTACTAATAAGAAGAGGAAAGGAGAAAATTAAAAAAATAATTAAAATGTTTTAAAAATATTTTTAATTTATTTAAATTAGTTAATGAGACTTACGAGTATTTATCTTTCATTAATTCTTTCAGCAAAAAAGAACTATCTTTCATTAATTTTCATTAAATTAATTATTTAATTTAATATTTACAATTAAATCTCTCGTTTTTTTTTTTTTTGGAAAAGATAACAATTTCTCCCTCGATGACACCTTGGAACATCGATATGCTCCCATTCGCCATTCAGGTATTCTGTTGAAGCAGTTAGCAGCCGCGCTTCCGATGACGAAGTGAAAGTGGAACCCGCAGAAGAGGGCATGAGCATATCCTCATAGTGCACCCCCATATCTCATCCCCTTATTACCCGATATCAGTGAGAGGCAGGCTCTGATTTCGACTTCCACTCCTATAAGTATTGGTTATGGGCGCTTCAGAATCTACCTTCTCAGGCTCCCAGGTTGAACTGTTTCAAGCCCACCATTTCACTATGATTTTGGATTTCAAGATTCTATTTCTGCTTAAGTTGTTAATTGCTCGCTTGTTTTCTTCCCTTTCCTGTATTCGCTCTCTCAATTTATAATGGTTGCAGCAGAGGGCAGATGACAAAATCACTACCGTATCAGAGCGATCGGAGGCCGCGGACCCCATTTTGGAGAAGCTCAAGTCGCTCAAAATTGTAAATTCTAATTTCGTTCTTTTTCTTTCTCTGTTTTATCGAGAAAATGAATATTCATTCTCTAGAGGGCTCATGCTTGGTTATATTTCTAGGTAAGATTTCAACTTGCGGATTCCTGACTCTTACTTTCGCTTCTTGTGTTGAGTTGCAGACATCCCCCATATTGACGTCTGCCCCGGCAGAGAGTAGCTTAACTGATATTTTACTGAGGAAGCCTTCGTCATCGTCGGTTCCAGGCAGGTCCTCATAGCTCAACTGCTCAAGGCTCCCCCCCCCCCACCCCAAAACACACACACACACACACAAAACCGGCTTCAAAAACCAAAAAAGAATAAATAGATAAAAAGATCGTATTTGCAATGGAGTGCTTATTGCTAGAACTCATGGCCTTATTGGGTGCTCATCCTGGGTCAGGCTTGTGTAAATTGGACGCAAATTCTTGCCAAGATAATTAGCAAAGATGTTCAAAGATTAATATGCGCCCTGGGAGATGAGTGTTAATTGCTATAGCTGGATTCTTGGTACACGGAGGATGCTTATCTTTTGTATCTTCTTGTACAGTTTGTTTTTCTTGTGATTAACGAAATATGCTTTGCCTTTTACATTCTCTGGTACCATTGGTTTTAGTTCAAATTAATTTAGTTGTGAATTACCCACTTCATACATTTGTTAATCTTCTGACTTCTTAGAGTTCCTTAATAGTTGCATGAGCCCGGAAATTGATACAAGAGTAGAAGACACAAGCTTTAAATTATACTGATAACAAATTTAGGAAAGATACTTTACTGTCTTGGCAATTCCCCTATCATATTTCGGAAGTAGGAAAAGAAAGCATGGATTTGTCATGTTACATCCAGACATTGAAGTTTGCGGGGATTGCTTGTCCTTTACTTTTAAATGTGAAAGAGGATTAACGCACTCTAAGTTAGGGAACGAAGATGACATCACAGGCTTTAAACTTGTCTGGTTATTCCCACTCACTGAAGGCCAGAAGACATCTATAACTCCTCTGCGGACAGATAAACTTTTGTTTGGTGTTATTACCATGTATTAATGTAATAGGTTCCTTTTCTATTTTTCTTATCTGCCTAATATTGTTTACTTCAGTTTCAAAAGCATTCTATTTCACACACTTCAGGTTTTCCAGCCACATCTATTACCCTACAGATTGATGTCGGCACCTTCTGCTATCTGATACTATTACCATTAACTGTTCAATTGAGACAAATCTTAATTGCTTGCATTTCCGGGTTGAAACAGCTATTGTAAATCCGAAGATCCTACTGGATCTCTTCTCAATGTACCGTGATTGGCAGGAAGACAAAGCTCAAAAGATAAGCAAAAGACAGGTCTGTCGATCACAATAGTTTGGCAGATTCAATTAGTTTTGGATTCAATTTCTTACCAAACATCCTTCCCAAAAGCTAAAAAGAAGATCATAAAGGAAAAGAATTAAATATTTTTATCTAGATTTGAAATTTACCTGATGTTTAATATGGATTTTTGTTTAAAATAGTTTCACCACAACGAATAAAAAATAGTACTTCATGACAAGCAATGAAAGGAAATTATATTTGATAACTGACTGTTTTATCGTAATACATTGTGTTTCTTTTTTCTTTCTATTTTTTGAGTATCATATGGTAATTGGTAATGCATAATTGCATACATATTTTCCCATACATTGCATGGGGTTTAAGATATATGAATGATATGGCTTGCTGTAGATATTTTGCGTTTTGTGTTGATATTGATTATTGGAATGATGACGCTAAGGAGAACAATGAATGAAATTATCAGTGGCTGGTAAAGTATTTCTAGACCTCAAATTTACTCTCTAGACCGTTCTCTTATTGAATAGTGCAGGCTTAACATCTATGACGTTAATAGTCCTACCTGGCTTTTCTGTGTGCATAAATATAGAGTTCAGCTTTAGTAGAATTCTTATACAACGCCAACTGGCCTAATTCGCCCTTCACTTCGTGCTGAACCTGAAATTGTTTATCTTTCTAATCATTTTAATATGTAAACATTGTTTATGAGTGTTAGTTAGAAAGATTTATCAATCATCAATTCAATTTCTTTGGCCCAAGGTCCTGAATCTTGGAATTTCAATCAGAGAATCCCTTGAATTTTAGTTTACTTGCAAGTAACTCCTTCAACTTTTGAAGCTAATCTCCCTCCCTCCCTCTCTTCCTTCCCAATCAAACTCTTTAAACCCCAAGAAATAGGTCATTTTGTCTATTTTCCCCTTAGTGACGCAAATCTTAAACACCGTGTCAATTTTCCTGTATTTAGCGTGTTGGCATTAGGGATAAATGGGAACTAGCCTATTAACTTTGGAGAAGTCCGACTTGGCATTTGAGTTACTACTGTTTAGAGAAAGAAATCCAGTTTTAAAACTTGAGGGACCGATTTTCTTGTTTTGAATGCAAGGGAGGCCTTTTGAATCATCACCAACAATAAACTAATCAGTTATATAGTATGATTAGTGCATTTTGGTAGCCATGCTATTTGGAAAGTTTAAGAAGTTATGTCAGAACCAGAAATTCTTATCTTGGATTGAGGCTCCAATAATTTTTATGCTGATGTTAATGTTTTTTAACCACTCGTTACCCGCTGTCATTGTTTGTATCAATTGGAAGACATTATTATCACGTTGGAAAAATTGGCATGTAAATGCTATGACACCGTCTCATGCAAGCCAGCAAGACTAATGAAGATTCTTGCAGGAGGAGATAGAAAATAAAATAGAAGTTGCAGATGCTTTGGCAGTTAAACTTCTTCAGCGATTTAACCACTCAGTATCTACAATGAAGACCGCTTCACAACACCTATCTGAAGGTAATTGATCAATCAACATCTAGTATTATGGAGAATACTGGGCTGCATGACATCAAAGTAACACATTATGCTTCAGAATCCATTGAATGAAAAGAAAAACTGCCGCTCAATTATGTTTTTCATGGAGCTTTTGGTAGCCGACTCATATAAAATTAGATTCATCTGCATTTCCGTCATAATGTTTACATGTGCTGGTTGCACTGATTAATTGGCCAGTCTACCCTTTGCCTGACACTGCTGGTCTTTTACCATTGCGTGTCAAAATCTTTGAACTTCCTTCACAACATTCATGCTCGTATGAGTTGAAGAATCGCACTGAATGGCAAAATCTTAAACTCATCTGCGTGTCTGTTATAGTATACTGTTTACACGGTATGGGTGAAGAACTAATTAACTGTGACTGACATTATATGAGTTCTGCTTACCACTGCAAGCGAAGAGATTATAACTTTTGTATTGGAACTCGTGTGCAGTACATGCATTGCAGGTGGAAATTGGAGAGCTTAAAGGACGGTTGACTGAAGTTATCAGTAATTGTGATGCTCTGTGCAAAAGAATTACAGCAGAAGGCCCAGAATCTCTCAGATCATCTATTAAGCCTTTTACAATTACTAAAACTGACCAAGAAATCTTATCCAACTCACCTAATTTGCAGACAGGTTTGATTAGAAATCCACCTTCAGAAGAATAGTTTGACTGCCGCGTTTGCTTCCTGTATACGTCAGAGGATTTCCACGTTCTTGTTGAACTTGGGGTTTCCCTTCCATATCTGACTTGAATGGTTGGATAAGATGTTTGGCTAAATTGCTAAAAGCCTTGTTTTGGATGAACGGCATGAAATTTGCTATTAGTTTAGAACTTGAGATACAAGTCCGTGGCACGCTCGATCCATGTTGCCATGCTTCTGCATAAGGGAGCTTTGCTGCCGCACCGACTCCTTATTTGTTGTGTAAGTACAAAACGGCAAGAGACCATGTCGCCTTTTGATTCGACATGTCACATGTAACCAGATGTAGAGTGATTATTTCATATTGCAGATTTCTTTTTCCCAGCTAGATCATAATTTAGTTTACCAACATTTCATTTGCAAGAGTGATAGAAAATTTTAGTAATTTTCCTTGAAGTTCGGTTAAATGATATCGAATCATTTGTTTTTTAAACACGAGTTAAAGGGCATTTTTGCCCTTCAACTATTCACAAAGTTGCATCTGGTTTCCGAAACTCTTATGTGGAGTAATATTCCCCTTAAAATAATTAAAATCATCCTCTTAATTTATCTTGCCTAATTTTTATTTTTTTCCTTTTTCGATGACACATGTGAGGGTAATATTGCTTCACACAACAGTTTAGAATATCAAACGCCCCTCCGCCAACGGTTGAATGATAAAAATGTCCTCTAACTTTTTAAACAATTATGTCTGACTTTTCTTATTCAATGTTCTGTCACTAAGATTGATATATTGCAATATATCTTTCTTTTAACGATAAAATTAATTAGATTTTTTCTATGCTATGAAAAAAGAATTATTAACATGTAAGTTCAATTAATTTGTCCCCTTTATCCTTATATTTAGAATAAAATTATAGGTAATTGTTGTTCAAGAATTTTATTTTTTTGGTGTACAGAAAATTAAAGATAATTTGAACAACGTATAATAAAATATTGAGACAGCTGAATGTTCGTTAAAAATTAAATAAAATTAAATTTAATATGGAAAAAATTTTGCATCATGCACTTTGTAAGAGTGGGGGAAAAACTCAGCACCTTTTATCCTACACAAACGGAATTGAGCGCACTCAAAAAAGTACAGAAACGGAATTGAGGAAATAAAACATAAAAAACCAAATTATGTCATAGTTTCTTTTATTAAGTGACATGTATGTATTTATCATCATTATACGTGCATGTCTTATTATCCTTTTATTACATTTTTGACATGGATATAAGCATTGTTTTCATTCCCCATCCTTCGTCATTCATTTTCTTTTTTATATATACATAGTTAATAAATTTGCTTGACACATATTCATATTTTCTAAAACTTGAATCTTTTATACCAATCAATTCAGGGTGCTCAATTCCCATACTAATCAATTGATGGTTCCCAATTTTCAGCACAAAGTGATAGTGCTTGTGATGATCTGCGAGCAATCTGGTTGCTTCGATTGTTGCATGAATTGATGAGGATGACGGCTAAGCTGCGGATATACGGGACCTGAACCAACTTGCCTTTCCTGTGAGTTGTGACCGGGGCCACGCCAATATTCCTGCTCTGACATTTGAGGTTGCTGTTATCATATTTTTTTCCATCCTCCACAAGTAAAAGCATTTTCTTATCGCTCACGAAGATTAAATTTAATGTGTGTGTGTGTGTACATGGTTGAAAAGGCACTGTTCCTGAGAGAAGATGGAGAACACACTAGCGATCAAGAACCAATTGAAGAAAAGTAAACAAAACAACAAAGAGCTAATTTCTTTTTCTTGCGATAACGGATGAACTGACATTGAGAAAATGGGATTATAATTTGGATAATCCATACTGTGAGAGGAAGTTGAACAAAAGAAAATCACTCAGCCGATCAAACTGTCATCTATGGTAAATCATTCAAAGAACTGCATTGTATATCTTAAAAAGTCTAAAACCTATCATAGGCTGAACTTCTAAGAAGCATTTTGTCTAAAACCATATGAGAAAAGGTTGAATTCCCATTACTACAGATCAAGGTTGCTGCTGAGCATCCAAGTAACCAGCATCAACAAGCACCTTCTCCCTCTTGGCCAATTCAATGTCCTCGTCCACCATCATCTTTACCAATTGCTCAAATCCCACCCGAGGCTTCCACCCAAGCACTTTCCTAGCTTTGCTTGAGTCTCCCTTGAGATTGTCAACCTCCGCAGGCCTGAAGTACCTCTTGTCAATCTCCACATGATCCCTCCAATTCAAACTCACGTAGCCAAATGCAACCTCCAAGAACTCCTCCACCGTGTGGGATTCCTCCGTGGCCACAACGTAATCGTCCGCCTTATCCTGCTGCAGCATCATCCACATAGCCTCCACATAATCCCCAGCAAAGCCCCAATCCCTCGAAGCCTGCAAATTCCCTAAGAACAATTTGCGCTGCAAGCCTATCTTGATCCGACCCACAGCACGCGTGATCTTCCGGGTCACGAAATTCTCACCTCGCCTCGGCGATTCGTGGTTGAAGAGTATCCCATTGCAGGCAAAAAGCCCATAAGCCTCGCGATAATTGACGGTGTACCAATGCGCGGCGCATTTCGACGCTGCATAAGGAGACCGAGGATGAAATGGGGAAGTCTCCGACTGCGGAGGTGGGGTGGAACCGAACATTTCGGATGATCCGGCCTGGTAATAGCGAATATGGCTACGACCGGTGGCGGCGATGTGAGATCGAACAGCCTCCAAGAGTCGGAGCGCACCAGTGGCGACAACATCGGCGGTGTAATCGGGGATCTCGAAGGAAACGGCGACATGCGACTGGGCAGCGAGATTGTAAACCTCGTCGGGGAGGATTGTGTCGAGCCATCGACGGAGGGAAGAGGCATCTGTGAGATCGGCATAATGAAGCTTCATTCGTGCCTTGTGGGTGTTGTGGGGATCGATGTAGATGTGATTGATTCGTTGGGTGTTGAAGTTAGAGGATCGGCGAATAAGGCCATGGACTTCGTAGCCTTTGTTGAGGAGGAATTCAGTGAGGTAGGAACCATCTTGACCGGTGATGCCGGTGATCAATGCTACCTTGCGCGGAGGAGAAACGTCGCCATTAGCGGCTGCGGGAGAAGATCCAGATCCACATCCAGCGGACTTGTTCTGGGACGCCATGAGAGTTGCGACAGTTTTGAATTGGCGCGTCGACGGCTCAAAGCAGCGGCAGAGGCCGAGAAAATGAAGGTCACAATGAATTGATGAGGAGAGACCGAAAGGATCGAATTAATATAACGAGTGAGGAACGGCGACGTCACGCGCTTTTATGATTTCGTGGGCTTCGCTGGTAAATTAAAAAACAAAAAAAATCCAACGCCGTTGATGACATTAAAATTTTCTTATTTAAAAATTATAAACTTGAAAAATTAAAAGAAATAAAAACCTATACTCTTTTAATTTTATTTATAGGTTCTTTTAATATGTTTCACACAAATAAAAAATTTTAAATTTTATTAACTTTCATTTAAAATTCAACAGTTTTCTAATTTTATATCTATTTAAATATATTATTTCACATATAAACAAAGTTAACACAATAATAAATGAAAAATAAAAATTATATATCTATATAAAAAATTTCTCTAAATATCATATAAATAAGATCAAAAAATATATTCTCTCTACCCTATAAATAAGATCAGAGAAGTGTTTTTTTAAGACTGACAGTAAAAAAAATGTTTTTACGCGAACTTCCCTTGAAAAATAACATATGGATGATTGCTTGATTGGTGGTCCATTAAAACTTGTTAAAATCTACTCCTCTATATGTGAATAGATTAAAAATATTAGTTAAATTAATTAATATGAATTTTTTAAAATATTCCAGTAATCTTACCTAATTTACTTTTTCTCTCTTCTACTTAATGATTATTGAGAAATATTAATATGATTAATTTTAAAAAATTAATAAATACATAAAATAAATTTTATACTGTTCTAAATATAAGACCCTTATACGTGTATAAGGGTTTTATATTTGAGACCGGAAAAGTATATAACTAACATTAATTCAAAAACTGAAAGAGTATTATACTACTTCTAATTTTAATTATAGAATTTTATTATTAGAACCAGAAGTAGTATAAAAAAGGATAAAATAAAAGAATGGCATTGGCAAAAATTTTGTCCCGATCTACGTAGTAATGGAATTCGCCTGAGAGGTCGACTGGAAGCTGACGGGAGTGTCGGTGCGTGACTACCTCCCCCTTGCGGAAATAGATCTGTTTGCAGTGACGAGGGAGCTAAAAAAAAAAGAGCATATTACAATAAAAAAAATACCTCCTGTATAAAAATTTGACCAATTCAAATAGATTAAAAAATTAATTAAATTAATTATTTGTTAAATATTTTTGGGAAAATATATATGCAGGTCCTTGTAGTTTTATCCCATTTTTAATTAGGTCCCTTAACTTTTTTTTCTTTTTATTGAATCCTTACTATTTGTTCAGTTTGTGACGTTAGTCCTTCCCGTTAATTTAGGACTAACAGTGCTATGACACCGTTTATTTGCAGGGAGGTCGCTGATGGCTCTGCTTACGGGGCACAATATTTGGAAAAAAAAACAAAGCAAACGATCTAGTTCCACACAACGCAGATTCGTGAGGAAGGGGGAAGAGAAGGTCGTCGATTGGTCGCCAAACTCACTGGCTTCTCGCAATCGAATAGGTAAGTGATCTCGTTCTTCTTCCTCTTGTGGGCTTTTGATTCTTTAAATTAGATTCTTCTCATTCTTTAATTGACCAGCAAAAAATATTCTTCTCATTCTTTGAAAACGCTTTCTCGGCACTTAAGCAAGAGACATAAATAGATTCGAGTTGCTCAAAGTTTTGATTGGCGTTGGACAGGAGGATTGCATCAGAGTGATAGTTTTGAATGTGTAATGTGCTTTGTTTTGCTGTGTAGGAAGCTTGATGCTTGGCTCTTGATAATTTAAGTGCAAGATCAGTGAGCTTGGTTGCTGATAATTTAAGCACAAGTGCTTTTTAGTATTTTTATCTTACTCATACAGGTAGGAAACTGGGTAAAGCTGCAACATATATGTCCAGTTAATCACGTCTCTATGGTAAAAAAGAAGCAATAAATGATCTCGAAAAAAACAGAAAGAAAACTATCACGACCTTCAAATCAAACCCAAGCAAGCATCAATCGATTAAATAGCAATAGATCCCCACATTCATTTTGAGACATTTTTTTATCTACACAGGAAGAGTAAGAAGAGTCAGAAGCAATACCAAATCTGATACAATCCTATCGTCTGATCCCGACCAAAACTTTGAGCAACACAAATGTACTTAGCCCTTTTGATTAAGCACTCAGAAAGTGTGTTCAAAGAATGAGAAGAATCCAAATTTGAAGAATCAAAAGCCAATGAGAGGAAGAAGAACCAGATCCCTTACCTATTTGATGGCGAGTTCAAAGAATGAGAAGTAAAAGAGTGTGACGACAAGTCAACGACCTTCTCTCCTCATTCTTCACTACAGCAAATCGTCGATGTTCTCTTTCTCCTTCCTCACAATGGCGATCCAGGTCGATGCATATACGTCAAACGCCCGGCAAACAGAGTAATATCAGCCACCTCCCCCCAAATAAACACTTCAGGGCTCTGTTAGTCTTAAATTAACAGTAAGGATTAACGTCACAAACGGTTAAAACAATAAGGATTTAAAAAAAAAGAAAAAAAGCTCAGGGATCTAATTAAAAATTGTGTGAAACTATAAGGACCTGCAGATATATTTTCCCAATATTTTTATTAATTATATGTATTAGCTGGAAGTCTTGAACTATCATTTGATGAAATATATAGAACTATTATAAGAATTATCTTAAAAAAATAGATAAATACAGAGTGGATTGAGTCTTATATTTATAACCAAATCAAATATCAAACTAACTTTTATATTAAGAACTAAAAGTAATATATTAATGATTTAATAATTCTGTTTTTACCTGATTGGTAGTTTGTAATTATTTGAAATTTATTGATTGATTAATTAATAGCGCATCTGTCGGCAAACAAAATTAATGAATAGCGCATCATACTCTGTTTTTTATTGATTTGTTGTTTTATTATAATTAAACGGAAACAGCAATTATGAGTTCATGTTTACACGAAATTCAGGACCAATGACATTACTCTTGACGTGTGAATTCTTATGACATGAATCTATATAGTGTTCTGATTCTATTTATAAATCATTTTTAATATATTTTATACAGGTCAAGAAAAATCTTAAATTTTATTAACTTTTATTTAAAATTAAACAATTTTTTAATTTTATTCCTATTTAATATACATTATACTTTATATAAACAAAATCAATACAATAATAAATGAATGGGAAAATTATACATGCATATAAAAAAATCTTCTCAATGCCTTGTAAATAGGACAAAAAAATCTTCTCTCTCTATTCTATAAATAAGACAAGAGGAGTATTGATCACACATTTTATATTACTACCTCATGTTCTTAATATAAAAATTTGTTTGATTTTTATTTTGGTTTTAAATATAAAATCAATCTATTTTATCTCTCATGTTTAATCAAGATAACCCTTATAATAATGATAATTCTAGCCATAATTAACAAGAATATTTTAGGAAAGATAATACTTATTTATTACAAATAACTAGCTTAACTATTTTTCTTAATCTACCTAAATTAGTCAATTAACTCTTAATAGGACTAAATGTAGTATGTCATCATCTCCTGTCCTTAACATCAAATCTGGTTAACTAATTTAGGAATATTAGAAAAATTAGTTAAATCAGTTATTTATAATAAATAGGTGTTATCCTTCATAGAATACCTTTACTGATCATATGTATTAGCTAAAACTGTTATTTAATAGAACTTTTAACATATGTAACTATTATAATTTACAGTAGCTGCTTTAGAAAAAACTGATAGATGTGAAAAACAAGTCGAATTTGGGTCTTATATTTATGATCAAATTAAAAGCTAAACTAAATCTTATATTAATGATGGGGTAGTATAATATAATATTGGCCATACCATATTAAATAACTGAAAACATTTATATTAATGATTCTTTCGCAATAATAATAAAAAAGCATTTAAATGACTCTAATGATCCTTGATCAATCAACCTTTTCAAAAGATTTGGATGTGCACTTTCGTTTTATCCCCATGAGGACACGAGTTGAAAGCCTTTTATCCAGTACAGATGAATTCTTTTTTCCTTTTTTGGCGAAGAAATTTTATAAAAAAAGGATGGGCTCACCCCCAATTCAAGAATAAGGCAATTAACCACTGAACCTGACTTTACCCAAGTATGTTTTTATGATAATGGAAAGAGTTTCATGCGAGCGATCATTACATGTTACGAGTCAAAATCTTAACTTCAGCGATGCCTCTCTTAACACCATAGCATGTTATAGGGTCAAACTCGCTCTCGTAGTATACATGTCCAGCCTCTTTGTTGGTTGAACCCACAGCAGTACACATGGATTTTTGATAATGCATCTTCCATGCTTATACCACACAGCATCCCTTAAATTATTTTTTAGTGATTAAGGGGGTGTTTGGCAATATCCAAACTATAGTTTCAGAAGCACTTTTTTCACAAAATAAGACAAACTCCTCCACGTATTTATTTCGTAAACTGTATAAGCACTTCTGAAATTATGGTTTGGTTTCTATCTAAACATCCCTTAAGTGTCCATGATTAAGAGCTCTACTCATGAGTCATGACACTGCACGCACGTCAAAACGAAGGGAATAAAATATTATCCTCGCCCCTCATCCCATTAACTTCTCTTGTTCTTACATTTCCACAACAAAACACAGTTTGGCTTCCTTAACAATCTCCGCGATGAGAGGATGGTTATCGTTCAACGAATGATCACAACTTGGAAGGTTTTAACAAATTTTGTAAAATCTTCAAATTTCCAACCTCTAGTTCTAAAATAGTTGTCTTTATTTTCCAAGGTTCATTTTTATTCCAAATATAAGATGAAATAATAAAAAATAATTAAACTTTGAAAACATCAGTTAAATGGAAAGGGGAAAAAACCATGGATCCCATCAATCTTCCCCCGGATGCATCCCCCAGAACAAACTCCAAAAATAATTAGAAAATCACCACAGCGAAACTATAGTTTTCTTTTCGGATAAAAACATGATGTTTGTTTTGTAAAATATTTTTTTGGTTACACATAGGTCTCCTCTTATTAAATATGATTACATTTAAGGCGTCGAAGGATATTGAATATAAATACCTTTCTTAGTAGATATTCGAACTCTATTGCTCGCAAAACGTTTTTTTTTTTGTTGAATACAAATTATCCATCGTTAGTAGTAATGACTAATCTTCATGCATTATAGACTTCTCAAAAGAGATTTATTGTTGGCTACGAGACTCTTTCCATATACACCGTCAAAGATTAAATCCCTAACTAAATGTTTAGAAAAACTAGCGCACAGGCAAAACAAAGTAACAAACAAAGATATTTTAGCCTTCAAGGTCGCCTCTAAAGCCCTTTTTGGGCCAAAAAGCCCATTCTAATAATATATTAAAACTTTAAAGCCCAATTTTAGCAACGCTGCCCAATTTTAACATTTCTTTTGGGGAGGATTCATATGATTATATGCGGAGTTTTAAAGTGATCTATTGTTAACAAGATGATTAAAATTATAACTAACTAATCACCTATACAATGGATAATTTGAAATAAAGAAGAGAGAGATAGATTTTTTAATTTAAAAGAAATTATCATCTTATCATAAAACGAGTGGGTATATCTTATTACTTGAGCTGGCTCATATAACAGGAATCTAAATAACATTTGAGTAAGAATCCAAGTTCAAATAATTTTAATGTATTTTTTCAAAAGAATTTGTCTAATATTTTATCCTTTGATCAATTTATTAGTTTTTTGAAAAACATATCTAAAATAAATAATGATACTCTGAACGTAACCACAAAGCAATTTATTTTCTTGACGCTGGCCAAAAATTGCTGTGTCAATAATTTAGTTTGGGGAAATGCCTCCAGGCTCCAGCTGTGTGGATAAAAGAGGGGCGGGATCATAAACAATATGTGGGCCAGAGGCCCTACCAGGACAGAGTAGGGCACGCACGCGCAACCACTACCGTATTGGTCAGTGTTTGCGTCGATGTGCTGTCACTGCGTGCCTCAGATCCACAAGCCCTACCTGCTTTTTCCTATTTCTACGCCTCCACCCCGAAACTTCTAGCTGCTTTCGAAATATCTCCCTCACGCCTCTTCTTTATAACTCCTCTGGTCTGCTTTTCCCACCGAAACAAACACATCCTCGGCACGACGGATTCTTTTGTTCTTTGTTTCGATTTTTTCATATTTTTGTGATCTTCTGCCCCTGTCCTTTCATTCTCGCCGCCGATTAGGATATCCGACTGATTCGATTGCAAATCTGATTGTTTTTGTTTGATCCTCCTCCCTTTTTTGATTTGTTGGCCTTAAAGTGTTAATTGAAGCAGAAAATCTGAGATTTAATATGAAGCGGGCAAGGAAATCGAAGAGGGTTTCGTGGGCTCCTGGATTTAATCTGTGTCAGGTATATATGACTGCAACATTCTTTTTCAAAATTTCGTTCGTTAGGGCAAATTTTTAGTTTTTCAATTTGTTGGTTGATTCGTGACCGTTAGGTTTCTATGACGGTCGATCTATTCCAATTTGTTCTTCTTTTTGATTCTCCCCCTCACATCACAGAATCTCTCCTTTTTCCTAATTTTCTCATATTGGTGCTTGTCAATTTGGATTGGTTGCTACCGACGGAACAGGGCATTCCGCTGACGTAGAAATAATAAAACAAAAAGACTCTACCAAAGGAGATCATCTACTGAAAAATTTAATGCAACGTATCATTCCTTATAAATTTATTTCACCAAAGATAAAAGTTTCGTGTTGTGGTAAAATTTCAATACAGCGCAATTCATCGATCAAAAGGTGGAAGTAAGATTGTATCGAACAAGAAGCTTTGATTTAGAATATCTTCTAGATCGAAGGGCAAAGGTATAATGTGCCTTTTCTTTTGGGTACTCATGTTTATTTTACTTCTACGAGAGATAAAATCAAGCAAGTTGTTGAAGATATTAGGCGCTGGGCAGCCAATTTTAATAATCAAGGCATAAGTGGGTTGTACACCCCTACGATTGCCGTTGGTCCGGGTAATTAAAAGCACGGTAGGGAGGTTTTTTTTTTGGACTGAAGATCATTAAGTTTCATTTGATAGATTTCGTCATTCTACTCCCAGAAGCTCCAACCCGCCAAGAGAAATCTTTTTCCCTTGATAACGAGGAAATAATTAATTCGACTTCATATATCATATATTGATAATGCTATCATGAACTACCTATAATTGTACTAAATATTTAACGACTCTGAAGATTCAACTCTTTTAAGAAGGTCGTCTACAAGGCGTGCTATGTACTTGAACAGAGTCGCAGTGTTCAACTTGCAACAAATGAGAAAAAGGGGGGGGGTGTTAGACCTGGCAATGTTTGAAAATCTAATTTGTTGCTGTTATGTTAAGCATTGAATCTGTTTCTCTATTGCGGGATATGGATTCAATTTCTCATGGGCTATTATAAAAAAGATGTCGTTACAAAATAATGACAAGCTTGTTAAAAATTTTCTATCATATTTGTCTATCATTTGGAAACAGAAAGCAGATATAAAAGATGACAAGATTATAGACCCAAACTATTACCTCGAGCGTTTTTACTATATGTTGTTCGGGCAGCCTTGCTGAGACATGTTTAATGGGTTGTACTGCAGCAGAGGTTATTTCCTCACATGATCTAATATCACTATGATAGAGGGAGACTCAGTAATGAAACCTAGAGCATGCTCGCAGTGATGGGAATTTTGAACTCATCAATGTGTGCATGAGCCGATGGATTTATCAAATTAATGTGCGTTTGCTAAATGAAACTCTTGTCTTTCATCTGATTAATTTACATAGGTTGATGCGGAATTGCTTCAACTTGCATAATGCATGGCATATGAATGAAAATGAAAATGATAATGCCTTCAATATATTTGGAATTACTAGTTTTTACCACATTGTTGTTATTTTATGAAAATGGTTAGTATGCTCATAACTGAAAATTGTGCTTTCCTTTAATTTAGGGTCATACACAAGAAGATTGAAGGCTTAGGTGAAAACCTGTAAAGATATTAGATGCTGCTACCAATTTTATGATTTTTTTTTTTTAAATCTGTACAGTCCGACAAGGGAATGAAGTATTACTTTTTGCTAGTTTGCAAATGCTCATGATTGCTGCTATATGTGGGAAACACTGAGGATGTTGTTAAACAACTAAGGAGCAGAATGTTATATATGATGCTATTAGGACTATTATGAAACTAAAGTGACAAAGGTCGCAAAACTGGGAATAAAAACAGTCAACTTAAGAAATCTGTACTTTTGGCCGGAGCTTGACATTTGATAATGTCTTTTTGATATTTGTGTACGGTTAACATTCTGAAGCTCGTGTTACACTATTCTTTTGTTCTGTATTCTTGCCAAAGTAGTGCTTGAGTCTCGCACCTTTTAGGTTCTCACATCTATATTAAACAATAAAGTTAACTGACCATATATTTTTAGTATTACATTGGCCTATATATGTGCTTGGCTCGATGATTTCTAATCACGTGAGGAGAGCTACTTTGTCTGAAGTTGAACAGGAATTACTAGTTTATGCTATCAAACTATTGTCCTTTTGAAATGTAGATTGTAGATTTAAGTTGATTTATCATTTATGGTCTGTCTTTCTTGATGAAATGAGATTGGTAGAATGATATAAGCTTAAGCTAGGCAGAGTAGTATATATTTACAGTGTGCATGTTAATATTACATCTGAAACATTCTGAGCAATCGAAGGCAGAGCAATGAGATATCAATTTGGCTACTTTTGGAATGTTTAGTGTATAGTGTTGCAATGAATTTTATGGTAGTTTCATAATGTTTATGCCTTTGGTCTCTTCTTTTTGCAGTGTGTATAATGCGTTTTTTTTTTTTTTCATGGGTTTTATTTTTAAATGTGTGTTTGGTACTAATACGAGGGATGTAACAGGTGAAGTTGTTCTTATCTGAGGACTGCCCTTCGAAAGTTAGCCAGACATCTCAAGATCTTCTTCAAGCAAAGACATCATCTATTTTGCATTCAAGCACTAATGAATCTCATGATTTGCCTCCTGGCTTTGAAGACAATCATATTTCGAACCATCTAAGGAATGAACTCTCCCACTTATATCAGATTAAATGGAAAACTCCTCCCCTGGTAATGAGATATTAGGATTTTTCTAAAGGATGTTGATCTCTATTAATACTTCAGTTTCTAGTGATTATATCCTTTCAATTGTAACTGGAAAATGATCTGCTGTGGTATTCATTTTAGGTGTTTGCATAGTTAAATATTTTTCTTTGAAAATGTTAGCTTTATAAAGCCAGTTGGATCTGTATTCCTCGTTTACTTACTTGATTTGGTTTGTTTTCAAACCAGTTTGCCCTCTGTCAAAATTGGCTGGTTGCGGCTGGTGAAGAAAGTAGGGAGAAAGTGGATCAAAAGCTGAGAGAAATGAAGGTGCTTGAAGCAGTATATCCTCGCCCTTCAGCTATTCCTCCAAGGTAAAATGTCACAGCAAGTAAGAAATCCATTTTCTACTTGATTCTCTTTTTGTAGCTAATCTTGTTAATCTTCATTTGCTTGTAGTCCCTCTGTTTCTTTAGATGTAGAGGAGGAAGACTACGATGATAACCTCACTCCTCTTATCCCTATCGTTCCTATTGAGGAAGAAGAGCTTATGGATGTTAAACCTGAATTGCCAGCGACAATTGACACCTCCGCCACTCTTCAGACACAAAGTTTGCACCATTCCATATCAGCAACAGATAGACCCATATGTTCACAGCTTAGTACCTCATCCACTCTAGCCTCACCTGGGACATCTGGTGTGGAAGCAGATGTTGCAGCAGCTTCTGCTGTTGTTGCTGCCATCATGAATAGTAATGAGCAAGGCAGCTCAATTGACATGGATCTACTTGTTAAAATACTTAATGATCCGTTGTTGATTGAGAAGTTGAGAAGTGTTCATGATGGAGCTGCTGCAACCACTGCAAGTGCATCCGCAAATTTAGTGGGTTTACCTATTTCTGGAGTTAAGTGCACTTCTCCATCAGTTTCATCATTTCCGCTTACACCTGATAAGCCAACTTCTGGGGTTAGTCCCTCAAATATTGTGGGTTTATTTCCTGATTCTGGCTTGATGCCAGTCACTCCTTCAGTTCAATTGATGCATACAGTTGATAAGCCAGGAACCGCGACACTTCCATTTTCTAGGCCTGTGCCGGGGAAACTAGGAACTCCTTCAGCTCCATTGCCTTCGCATACAATTGCTGCTGATATTCACAAGCCTGTGAACAAAACCACTGACCATTGGTCAAGTGGGGGCCTGCCTTCTGTAAGTACCCAACGTTCTCAACAAGATACAGTTAAGCAAGCAGCACCCATGGCTTCCATTTCATCCAGAGAGCCGAGCACGGTGCCATTATCTTCAACAGGTGTGAGCATGCCTGCAGTAGTAAACCAGGTGCGATCCCCTACAACTACAATGGCTTACCGACCCAGTACAGGCCCAGCATTTGCTGGGAAGGAAGCTCATCCTGTGAAGGATCTCAGCTATTATAAGAACCTTATTCGGCAACATGGTGCTGATGATAATAATAGTAGGCAAGAGACGCATGACTCCCAAATAGCTATCCGTCAAACTAATTTCAAAGATTTGAAACCGGTTCATAACAATAAACCAGGAGAAGGGAATTACAAAACCCAGAAACCTTGCATATACTTCAAAAGTTCAAGGGGTTGTCGAAATGGTTCCAATTGTCCTTATCAACATGACGTGTCAGCTCAATGGGGTTCTGTTGACATTCTAGGCTCCAAAAATGCAAAAAGAGCTAAATTAGGACCAGAAATCCGGGGCAGAGTATTAATTTAGACAGCCTTTTCGGAATGGCGGGAGCAAGTTTGAGGAAGGTGGAAGGGGAGGACTCGTGAGAATGAGAGGGGCACACGGTGACTAAGGTTTCATGGGTGGTTTCTGTTGAGTTTGGATTTTGGGGTTATGAGGACCACTGTAGTCGGTCCCTGGTTACACGAATTTTCAACAGGGTCAGCAAAGAAGAGGGGAGTGAGAATTGATGGAATGTTCAAGACAACTGATTTTTTTTTTTTTTTTAATTTCTACAGCTAGGGCGTAGGGGTGACTTGTGCAGTTAGTCTCTTTCATGATGGTGACCAGCTGGAGTTCACTGGTGAGCGGTGGTTATCCATATAATTTATGCATCTATAAAAGGGGAAGAAAGCTAATAAGGTCGAAAGAAGATAAACGAGTTAATCAAATGAATAAATTTCAGAAAAACTTAATTTGACGGGGAGAATGATACTTGGGAACCTTGCAAACAGAATAACGAAGGCCATGGACATTGACTTGGGGGGAAAAAAATGAATTTCAGAAGTTAGAGTTGGAAATTGTGGAAATAATTCTAAACTGTCGTTATTCATTTTCCCAAGCCCCAGTTATTCACTGGGAAATTTGAAGGCTTGAGTGACAGCACTACCCTCTCAACGGTGGTGGCTAGATCTCAAGCTTAAACGTGTAATGATCCAAACTCCCAAGTGAAGATGAGGCCTAATAAGTATTGCCCTGGGAACTAATGACAGTTGTGGTATTTTTTTAATTTTAAGTAAAACATTCGGATATATGGTTACTTGGCAATGTGTCTTAACTGAGGCCTAGCTAAGAATTCTCCCGTTGGGGGGAAAAAAAAAAGAAGCCTAGCTAAGAATTCCGATGCTTTCTTCTATTATGTATTGTTTTGAAAAATGATCTTGACACTTGAATTATGAATGCTAATCTCAAGTATGCTCATGGGAATTGTATCATGTTCTCCCCCAGTTGTGTTGGTGGTTTAATTAACAACATAGGAAAAATAAATAAAATAATTGTTGGGGTTGAAATTGAAATGGGTTGAGGAGAGAAGGTAATGGCACTTTGTTCTATATTAATATTTTCACAACTCGGTGGGGCATTGAGTTGGTTGGGATACTGGTTTGAGGTTTAATGGTGAGATGATAGTAGGATTGGGTTTGATTAAATTAATATAATTTAAAATTTATGCATGAAAAATAAAAATATTTCCATCCCATACAGGTTAAATTTATAGTCAATCAAGATTACCATTACAATAAAAATATTTATTATATTTATCACAATCATTCGGTATGATGAATTAATTGTCCGGCCAAATTGGCGTAAGCTTCCATAATTAATCAGAATGATCAATAAATCATCAAGAACATATTTAACGTTAAATAAAAATTACCACAAGACAAATAAAAAATGACAGTTTTGTTTTGTTATTAAATCATGAGTTCACCTTTTAATTGACTCTGAAGTGCTTTAGACCAAACACATGGTTGGTGTCGATCTGATCAATCGAATCACCAATTCAGTATGATTCTAATCATATTGTTTTATATATAAGTTTTACACGATATGTATAAAGAGTAATGTTATGGCTTAAAACAAAAAGAAGAAGAAGAAGTCTAGTTTATTGTTGGATTTGATTTCTTAATTATTAAAATGAGATTGCTAGAAAACATCAAAAATAAGATTTTAACAAAAATTGTTCGCAAAATCATGCTTAAATCTCCAAACTAATATCCAAACATGATTCAAGATATTAGAGCATGATATTGGAATTTGCATTTTACGACTTTTGACACCATATGCAGGTTTTAGTCAAACTAAGGAGGTGAATTGTGCTCTATGAAATTTTTTGAATGCGCTATAAACTCAATAGAATAATAAAATAGAATAAGGTGAGAAATACAACTAATAATGTTAACTAGAGGGGGAAAAATCAAACATCAATAATTTGTGTTGGCCCAATCCAATCGCTTGACCATCTATCACTTCATTGTATTTTTCACCATATTCACCGATATCCATCGAATTCACCCCAATACAACAACCAGCATCGCTACTTAATTAGTTGTGAATTCCACACTCACCATTGCGCGCGTCACCGTTTTAGGGGTCCTAGACCCATGTGCTTAACGCCATTTAAGGCTACATTAGAATCACGCCATGTTATGCCAAGTTTGAACCATCAAGGCAAACAATACTCTTAACATTTAAGGTAGGGATACAGGACCAAAATGACTCTGACCTTGGTCTAATCTTTGCAACAATTTCTTATTTGTTTCAACTTCCTTATTTTTCTTCAAACTACGTCAGCTGCCCGACATGACAAAGCAGGATCACCGATGATGAGATCAGATTTACGCAACTGACTCCACAATAACGAATGTAGGAAGAACGGGCACCTATTATAGCTGACCGCATTACCAACAGACCGAAACCACGCTTGTAATTCCAAAACCTTGTTTCATTGTCGTCACTCGACATTCAAATTACAAGCATACACCTCCAAGTTTATAAATGCAGTATCAGTGTATTATCACTCAAGCGCATGGCTCAGCGAAGTTTAAAAACATCAAAAGTTAATGACAAGTAAGATGAACAAGAATCACACAAATCTTCAAATTAATGTTCTCCCAAACAAGAAATGAGCCTCTAAAAAGAACTCCGTGTTCTCAACCTGTTCTCATGATAATGTGGACTCCGCTATCAGTATCCACGATGTCACTAATCTCACCAACTTTAAGTCCATAAGTTGCTTCTTCAAAAGGTTTTTGCATCTGGCCACGACCAAAAGGACCTGCAGTCAAGAAACACACATGTAGAACTTAGTGCTAGAGACGCAATTGAGGACTTAGTTCGCTTCGCATATGAATGTGACATCGAACCATGGATCCAAGTCTTTAAGATGTTCAAACAACTTCATTTTTGAAAGCACTGTTAGATCTTAAGCACTGTCATTAGTTTTAAGCAAACTCAGGTGTGTGTATTATCTTGGTAGGCATTTGACTTTAGAATTAAACTAATGAGCCGCCATGTACTACCCATGTAACAACCAATGAGTACAGCCAATCGGCCCAAAAGCTATTGTTATCATAAATATGTAAAAGCGTGCTTGTTTTTAAGCATTATCAGCTAGCTTTAGTTCTTCCTATTTATATTTAATACAGCAACATGAGCTGGATCACTTGAGATCTGTATATCCTTGCAGAGAGGATCAGAGCTGGATCACTCATAAAAGCCGCATTGACTTTACACTTAAATCAGATATCCAAGCCATTTATAATATGCATCGAACAAATCAAGCGACATGTTAAAAGATTTAGATTCAAGACCCCAGTTGCCAGAGAAGTATTAAGTGAGAATGCCCTTGTCAGTATGAGCGGGAAAAAGAGAGGGAAGGGAGTACAAAAACCATAGAAGTGAGAATTTGAGGATATCTTTATTACGGAAAACTTAAAAATATACAAATGCTGCTATCTTAAATCTACCATCAATAAGTTCGACATATGTTCAAAAGCCATGCTAAAAAACAAATGAATATCGATAAAAATACAGATGTAACTTTAGAGTTGATAATGGATGGATGGGAAGACCAAGTTGAAACAGTACATTATAATCCATGAATTGCTAATATTCCTCCAGCGACAGAAAGAGCGCATATTAGAAAGAATATCTTTGGAAGTTTAAGTCTGATATTCTGTTAAACACCTGGAATTTTGTACGTATCAGAATACAAAGAAATTCTATCATTACAATTTAAAAATGACGCCAAAAGCGACACTCCTGGCTAAGCATTATCATAAGTAGCCACTTAACTTAACTGTATCTTTCCAGGGTTGGGGGGTAAGGACATTCGATAATAATAATAAAGAAGTTGCAACTTCGATGTCACACACCTTTTGAAAGTTCCGTTGTTTTGACATTGGTGCAGGGCAAAAAAAATAGATTAATACCTTCATTGAAGCAAATTAGCTCCTCACTTGATCCCTCGTACAATACCAAGTGGGGTAATGAGTAAGGAATGACGTGTACAACCAAGTGTTATGTTTATTAATCAACAGCAAAAATAACGGTTTATGCTGCTTCCTTCAGTTAACATTATACTGTAGTTTCAAGAGAAAAAACTCACTTTTCACTTCTCCAGTCATCGAATTTCATGAACTCAGGGACCCTAACGATTCTGTGATCCTCAATCAGGATAAGCTAATCAAACCCCAGAAGATTCTGATATAAGCCAATCGTCCTAGGGTCAGAGGATCCAAATCATGATTTGAATTTTTTATATGGATTGCTACTCTGAGCATAACATCCTCAGAAAACTTTTGATAATTACATATAAAAGATAGCAAGTCATATAACTTACAGGAAAATTCTACTTTTAGAAGAGATACAGTTTAAGCTCAAAAATTGATCGATAAGGGATACTTGATTTATATGAACTTGGAAGTAAAAAATGCAAGCATACTTCTTTAACGGCCATGACAATACCAGGTCACTCTTGATTACTAGCTGACAAATGCTTCTCTAGGGTTCATATAAAACCCCTTCAACAAAGCTATGAGGTCATAGAACCCTCGAAGATGAAAAAATAAGGTTATATTTGGATCCTCCGAACTAATCTCATTTCTTGAGACCCTGAAAGACAATAAAATTTCCTGACATGATTTTTAGATGTTAAATTTTCGGCCAAATGAATATATGACTTTAACAGCCGCCAGGAAGGTTAGCATAAATAGAAACATTCGGAAAAAAGCATGTGATCAATACCGTTAACAAGTAATTCTCTTCTCTTTGATCGAAATAAGAGCGTGCATTAAAGAAGCTAAACTATGGTAACATAACTAGTTTATTTCGCGGATCTTCATCAGAGAAGGTCCAACGCAAAAAAAAGAGAGAGAGAAATATCACTGACCAAGATCACCGCCTCGCTTGGCAGAGCTGCAATCGGAATAACGAGAAGCAACATCTTCGAACTTAGCCTTCCCGGAAAGGATGTCGTCACGGAAGGCCTTGAGCTGAGAAACCGCGGTATCTCTGGTGGTATTTTGGATAACACGGCCTTCGGGATCTTTCCAAGAAGCCTTCCGTCTAGAACCTTGGTGCTTGATCAATATGTGCGATGCCCTAACCTCACCACCCTGCCTGTTAGACGAGGACATTTTCGCAGCCTTCTTGTGCCTTTCCTTCTTCGTTCGATCCACCGCCGAGATCGAAGCTTTCTTTCTCTTCCGATCGGCCTCTATCTTCGCAGCTAGAATCCGCGGTAATTCAGATAAGGGCGAGGACTGGCGACTCAACAGGGTTTGGAGCTATACGGTTGGGAGGAAGCAAGGAGTTGCCTGCATATATAGTGGTGGCGGAGGGAGGACTCAGACTCAGAAAAAATAATAATAATAATAATTGAAAAATAAAAAAGCAAGTGGAAGAATCGGGATAGGGTCCTACGCAATCACGGGCACAAACAATAACCCGCATCTCGACCGTTCATTCAGCTCCCATCGTGCAATTCGGACTAAATCATAATTTACACAATGGGTCTTGGGAGAGTAATTTTTTGCTCAAAAATAATAAATAAATATATTATATTATAGAATACTACCTCCTATCCTTAATATAAAAGCTAATTGATTAATTTGAGTGGATTAAGAAAATTAGTTAAGTTAGTAATTTGTAATAAAAATGTATTATTTTTCATAAAATATCCTTGCTAATCAGATGTATTAGTTAGAAATACTATTATTACAAAAATCATCTTGAGAATAATGAATAAATATGAAAGACAAAATAAATTGGGATCTTACATTTATGACCAAAATAAAAGTCAAACGAACTCTTATAGACATTATAGAAGAATCCCTTCCAGGTGATTGGTAAGTAGTCGACATTATAAGTGAGGCTCTTAGAAGAAAAAAATTTAGAGAGATCTCATAAAAAAAGTATAATAGTATTATACAAAGAAGTTCTTGCAACTTTTTCTATCTCTGACTGATAACACAGTGGGATTGATAAACTAGATCAAATAGTTATATCAGCGGAATAAAACAGCTTCTAGTAGTACATAATTCTATTCCTCTCTGGGGTTAGTCCATATTGCCTATGGCCAAGTACGAATTTGCTCACAAATAAGCCTACGTGAATTCAAACTAGCTCATGGATATGTTAAGACTTACAAGGGGCACACTTGGCCTTGCGCTTGGGCAACCTTGGGTGATGTTGTTGGAGTTTTAGTGTGTGAGTGTGTCAAAAGAAGTTTTATATTACTTAAAATTGAGAAAATCTTAGTGTTTATTAAAATGTGAGCTTGATATAATAAAATAACTGAGAAGAGGAGTATTTAGAACTGACCGTTAGAGATGACTATTAAAGTATTTATGTGTTTTTATTGGTCAGTTTTATTCTTTCATTAACCAGATTTAATGGCTTTAAAATGATTTAATTCACCTTAATTAATTATTTAAAACCGCTCTTTTAATTGACATTAAAATCATACTTAATTAGCATTATGGCAGCCCAATGGTCACATATTATCTGCCTATAAAAGGCAATGTGCGGTGTATGATCAGTAAGGGTCGAGTTCTATCCCCGAGCCCTCCTCTCTCTCTTTTCTCCTGAGTTTTAAATTTCTACTATTCTGTCATCTTGCTCCACGCAAGAAGAGTTCGTTTAATCCTGGGGAGTGCCGCCTTTTATTCTAATTTGTATGACGGAATAACTCTTAAGGACAGTATTCTTAAACACGACTCGAACCATATTTTTATTATTTTGCAGGTGTTATCAAGAGATGTTCTTAGAGAGAATCCTTTTGAGCATTGATAAAGGTTTGTTGAATCCTCCTTTTGGTTTTTTTTTGTTGCCCTGAATCCTTCTTTCGGTTTAAACATTGATAACTTAAAAATATTGCACCCATGGCTTGTGATATCAATTGTCTTTTGAGAAAAACTTTCACGGATAATTTCCCAAGCTCCAGAGACTACTTGGATGGAAGTGAAATTATGATTTTAAAAATACTTTTATGATATAAAAAGTTTATCTCATTTTATAGAAAAATACTTTTTAAAAGTATTTTTCTATGTTGACAAACACTCATCTAGTACAGTCATTTCACAAACATGAATGTCGGTCAGATGTTATTATAAGATGACGTGGCAGGATATTTGGATCTTCTAAAAAACTTGCGCGAATGGTTAACGAATATAAAATCACTAATATATTTAATTAATTAAATTAATAAACCATTTAATAATTAATAATGTTCATTTCTGACTTTCTTATATTTCAAAATTAATGATTTCATTTTTCATTCTTTTAAATTCTTAAAATTATTTTTATACTAAAATAATATGCAATTAATAAACAATATGTCAATATATGAGCGTACCATTTTCTTTTCTTCTTTTTTTTTGCTGACGAGTGTATCATTATTCGATACATATAATTTATATTTATAATAAGTTATGAATAATCTGATTAGTTTTTAAAATTTAACAAACTAACTGAATAATAATTTCTAGTTCGTAAGCCGCATTGGTAATGATTAATTAAGCCCCAGCAGTCAGCCTTCTATCCAACTAGGTGAAATTTTGAATATTACAACTGCTATGATCAAGAAACAAGTTTTGCAGGTTTAATTTTCACTCTTGAACGAGATATTTATTTGTATTTCAACTCTTCAAATGACCACACCACCCCTCCATCAAGAAGAACAATGCTCGAGTGTAGATGACGATATTGAAAATGTTCAATATGTCCCATGCCCATACGAACACAATCCCTTCTTAATGGAAGACCTAATTGAAAAATCAATTTTAATTTTAAATCTAAGACATTTTTCATATTTATCATTTTTTACAGAACACGTGGAGAAATAAACTACATAAATTTAGAGTTTGCATTGATCTATACATGACATAATTTATAATCTATAAATGACAAGACCTGATGTTTTTCTCCAAAAAATCTTATATAAGAATACGTTTCTGTGTAACCCAAAAGAGACAACAGTATCAAGAAAAAGTACAAGGCAGAATGATAAAACTGCACAGCCAGATGATCTGGTTTTTCCTCTAATGTGTAATTCTGATTTTTTCTAACAACCAGAGTGCGTAATCTAAGCACGCAATTGATTCATGAAAACAAGAGGTTCTTCCCCAGATGCCAACTAGAATTCCCTCAAAAGGGGCCAACCCTTTTTCACAATCTCATTGATCTTTGCATCAATTTGTTTCTGGAGTTTTGGAGGGCAAAGCTCCGCCACATACCCATTCAATTTTGTTGCCATACTTGACCTGTCAAGTTCCTCTTCAGGCAGATTACCAATTAGCTGAAGAAGGAAGGGGTTCTGCTTGAGTTCAAATTTCTGCATATTTAAGATGAAGAACGTCAGGCAGCGATTACGAGGGAATAAATACATGCTTATTACCAATCTTCTCTCAGCTACAAAAATAAAGCTTCATTACGCTTGTTTGTGTGTGTGTAGGAGGATAAACCCAAACAATTATTGCATACAAGTAACCATATTATAGTACAGCAGTATAGCTCTTCAAAAAAGAAAAATGAGCATTAGCAGATAATAATCCTAGTGGTCCTACTCTTGAAATAGATGAGCCAAACCGGCAGCAGCTTACAGGTCTCGGACTCATGAACAGGTTCTGGAGTGCAACTAAAATTTGCTCAAGCATTAACAGATGAGAAAAGTGAACAGTCGAAGGAGCAAACATCTTTCTAGGTAACATCAATATAGTATCACAAACCTGATGCTCAGGTTCCGCAAGATAAAATTCTCCGAGTTCCTGAATTTGGGTGGTCACAATGCTGCTTCTTGACCTGGTTTGTTCATTCTCTTTGCTGATGCTAGCCAGTCTTGATTCTTCAGTTCCATTAGTAAAAATAACAGATCTGATATGGTTCAGTGATTTGCATGAGGTTCAAATGAAGGAAGACCATAGGAAATTGATGCCAGCATCATGATTCGTACCTGTACTGATTACCCACGTCAGGACCTTGGCCAAATACTTGCCTGGGATCATGACTTGACCAGAACACATTCAAAAGCTCCTTATAACTAATCAGCCTGGGGTCATACTCAATCTGCATCATCATATTAACCCATAATGGTAAAGTTAATAAAATCATTCAAGTTGATGCCAACAAAGTAAGGGCAGCGATTATATTTTGTTCATGTACATATCATGGGACGTTTTCAATATATCTGAATACAAAATGCACTGTCCAACGATTACAATACCTATGAACGTGATTCCAAATGATCAGAGTGTTAGTCATCCAAAAGTGAACTGTTAATCATCTGTTAATTTTGTCAAAAACTTTAAAACGTTAGGGCCAATACGTTTCTTTGTGCTGAGAACAGTGGTAATTGCCATTCCATTCACTGTTACATAAAAGCCGAGAGATCCATATGAATAGGACTGTGTGATCGTGCATCAATTTTATCGGGTGCTAACAAAGACACATCAGCCTCTAAATTAACAGAAACTGATTGCTGTATCTGATTTTTTTTCGGTAGATACTTTATACGGGAGAAATTGAACAATAAAAGATAGGAAGCAAACTTATTGGTTGAATTGCGACAGTCAAACAAGGGGAAATTTCTCAGGAAACAGGACCAGACAAAGTTTCATTTAGCTTAGCTATGACCCATTTATTTCCTCGGCGCCAAGAAACAGAAGAAGAAACATGAGATGCTTAAAGGATCGTTTGAGAAAGTGGAAATACCTGAACGGCTTCGGCGTGGTCACCCAGGTTTCTATATTCAGGACTTCTCTTGGATCCGCCAGCATATCCAGCCCTAGTCCGGATGACGCCAGGCAAGCACCCGAAGACGGCCTCGGATCTCCAGAAGCTTCCCATAGCGAAAACCGCGATCTTCAAGTGTTGTTCTTGGTCTGGCAAGTCCTTGTTGAATTCAGGGCCCCGATCCGGAGTTCTGATGCACAGAGCCTTGTTAACGATTAACCCGATGATAACCGCACAGATTAAGTGGCAAGGGACACAAGCATTTTTCTTTGAAACAGCCATTGTATTGAAGCGATAAAGCTATGCGGGTATGCGGAGACGAAGGATAATTCAGAATCACAAGGGTTTAGCACTGGAAATCACAGGGTGCTCCACATTCAGGCGAGGGAGAAATATCAGCTGTCGTTTTAGAGGTGGACTATGCGAACATCCTCCCAGCAGCTTGTCGTTTTGACGGTCCTTCTCTACTGTTATTGTAGCCTCACCGACGACTCATATAAGGTTAGCGTTTCTGCTCTTAACAATGACCGGTAATATATCCTTCGTTTGCTTTGTGCTTATTGGGAGGCTTTTCTTTCCGCCGATGCTGCCGTTTCGCCTAGATGTAAACGATAGAATATAAGTAGAACCCACAAGATGATAATGATTTTCTAACGATGAGGGGGAGTTTGTTTAAAATTATTGTCTCCACTCTAACAACTAACTAAATCAGTTCAATCAAAAAATTAGTTAAAAAATTAATTAAAAAATTATGTAAGAGACATGATTTTTTAATGAATACAGAAAGGAATGAATGAGAAAAAAGAAAAAAAGAAAATGCGAGAAAAAAAAACGAAAAAAGCATATTAAAAATATATTAAAATTTTAAACATACACAGTGTTACTTATATACTACAAGCCATATATAAGAAAATGTTAACTTATACAGATCGGAAAGAGAGAGAAAAAAGAGTTTTCCGTTTGAGGACAGAGAGATGGGAGAGGAGGGGGGGGGGGGAGTTTTTTTTTAAAAAAAAAACATGGAGACATGTTAGGGAGGGTGAACCACCAATTTTCCATTCAAGGATGAAAATGGAATTCTGAGAAGAATTGGGGAAATGAGAAAAATGAGAATATCTTCCTAGTTCCTACTCTTTACCTCAAGATGTTCCCCAAGTTTTCTTTACTGCCCTCATTCCTCCAACTACATTCACTTTTAGAAAACAAATTAAATGAACTGACCCTAAATTTAACTGCGTTATAATTTAAAACAAAAACTTGTAAAAAAATTGAATTTAATTCAAAGATCCTTTTCTTGGTTTTGGTCCACACCCTTCCCTTTTTCCACCCTTTTTTGTATTGGTTTGGTTATCGGGCAAATTACCTGTTGATGAGTCATCTTTGTAACTCTCTCTGTCTCTCATAAAAAGACAACTATATTAAAAGAACATTTAAAGTACAATATTCATAGTCTACCGAAGAAATTAGGATCATTAATACAAAAGTAAACGTTGGAGAAGGATTTAAACATGCAAAGAATAGCAGACCAAACAGCATTGGGGAACACTGTTGTCGCAGTTCTGCTCTGCAGGAAAGATTTAGCGTAAATGACCATTAGGTTGTGATGAGGTTGCCATTCATTGCACTTGAATATCCAACAGATCAAGAATCGTAGTGAAGATGCGTAGAAAATATTTTCCCTTTAAACAGAGAAATTTATTCCACTGGATCTACTCTACTTTGATGGTTGTCCCCCTCTCAACTTTTCAATGAACTGATAAAGTACTTCCTCCAGTCATTTTTACATGCCTTTAATGATTTCTTTCCTAAACTTGAGAAAATTGACTTTAATTAGATAAATATGAAAAAATTTACAGCTATTTAAAATCACTGTTACATTTAATCGTGGGGAAAGACAAAGGCATTTAAGAAACTGTATCATCGATGTTTTATTAAATGGAACGCGATACTTGAAATGTGGAGCTGGAGCATACGAACCAAGACATTGATCCCAATGAAACCAGGTCAGGTGCCTTAACGCAGGAACAAACGCAAAGTAGCTACCAATAAATTGTCCAAAACTATCGGCCTTGGAAGGAACAATTTAGCACCCAACCAACCTCAGTTCCAAAATCATTCACAAGAACAAGGGTCTGCGCAACTACAACACCCAGACAACAACTTGGTCCAACACTTGAAATCTTAAACCACAGAATCACAGATCATCAGTTTCCAACAATGCATGTCTTCCTACTTGACAATTAAAACTCGTTCCCAAAGGGCGACCATCAGTGTCTGAGGCTCTAACCCTTGAATTGAATAACCACAAATGACACTATAAGATTATTGTTACTAGCAAAAGAGATAAACTGCTTAATTGCATTGCATATTAAACAAATATATCAGGCTGTCTAATCAAAACTGCATATATGAGGGAAAACACGTTCTCCAAACAGCGACCAAAAGTTGGCAGACAGACTATCAAAGAGGCAAGATATAAAAAACAAGCAAATAAACACCAATCTACGACTCTCCTCAAGCGCTTTTATCAGCTTTAGCAGCAGTTGCGGCAGCTTGCCCCCTAAGACGACCGGTTCTCTTGGCAGCAATGAGACCGACCTTCTGGCCAGGAGGAGCATCACGCCTGACAGTACTTGCATGACCAATGTGTTGGTGATTACCTCCTCCATGAGGATGCTCCACGGGGTTCATAGCCACACCACGAACCTTAGGCCAGCAATTTCTCTTCACCCTGAACTTGTGGTAAGCATTACCGGCTTTAAGAAGGGGCTTTTCTGTTCTCCCTCCGCCTGCCACCTGCCCAATCATGGCACGGCAGCCACTGGGAACAATCTTCTTTGCACCAGATGGAAGCTTGATCCTGTTATAAGACACCGGTAAATTATATTGTCATGGTTCTCACCAGAAAAATGTTTATTTCACAATAATGAAAATACTGAATAAATGGCCTAAACTTTAGACAACAAACTCAATTCCGATCCCTTAATTGCCAGTGAATACTAATAGTGCATACAATCAAACTAAGCCAAAGAAATGAAACATTTGGATAAGTACTCCGCAATTCCATTTCAAACTTTCAACAAGGCACAGCTAGACACTCGTAGCAGCAATGTAGATCATTGTGTTTTTAATAAGCCATTGCGGGATAAATAGTCATTTTATTGGTTAAATCCAAATTTCCACAAGATCCATATTTGTGCTCATCCTTGATGAAATATGAACCATCCACTATTTAGTTTCGATCCACATTAGAGTTTAAATATACAATGTCCAATTTCATAATCGCTGATTAAAATTTTATATACAGACTAATAAATACTCATTTCATGGAACCGAATCACCATCAAACAGCGATTCAACATTTATGAAACATTAATCGCGGCAGCAAAATGAAAAAAAGGGAGCAGACGGGATACCTAGAAGTGTCATTATCTGGGTTGTGGCTGATAACAATGGCATAATCGCCAGAACACCTAGCAAACACGCCGCGGTCACCGACGTGGTGCTCGACGTTGCAAATAACAGCTCCTTCGGGGATGGATCTGATCGGCAACACGTTACCAACGACAAGGGAGGCTTTCTTGCCGCAGTAAACGAACTGGCCAGTGTACATACCCTCCGCAGCAACAAAGAGCTCCGTCTGCTTCTTATACCTGAAGGGGTGGCGGAATGTAACCTTGGCGAGAGGAGCTCCACGACCAGGGTCGTGAATGACATCGGTGACCACACCTTTCAGATACCCATTTCGCTCGCCGAAGTCGAGGCTTCTGAACCTCGCAGCACCCTTGCGGTGGTGCGTGTGAGACTTGAAAACGGAACCAGCACCCTTCCTCTGAGCACGGATGACCCGCCCCATGGCGTCTCTCCTTGAACGAACGCGAAGGCAAAAGGGTGGGGGAACTAGACAGCTAGGGTTTTTTTCAGCAGGGTTATATAGAAAACACCTTCTTAACCTAGCTTCTTGTGTTTTGTGGGCTGAGGACTCCTGACATGGTTTTTCGTTGTAAGACAAGCCCAATTGTATGGCCTTTAAAAAAGACCAGCCCAAGAATGTTTTGATGACGGCAACATGAAAGCCTTATCTTACCGGAACGAACATGTAATCTTTTCTCATCTCTGGTCGACTGGCCCAACTATATATAGAGTAGGCCTTCGGCTGAAACCTCTGTTTTGCAGTTTGAGACACCAAGAACATTTAAGGTTTAAAAATAATTTTATGATATACGAAATAAGTATGTGAGAGAAGTTTTGTTTAGATATTTATAGAAATATTTTTCTGAAAAATGCTTTTCCATTCATCCAAACACCCCTAAATGGCAATTGCAAAACAAAAAAACTCATAAATTTCTTTAACGATAATTGGCTTTTCTCAAATCAAAAAATAAAAGATGTGTGTGAAGGAGATTTCCGCAGAGGAGAATAGAAGCTCTGTTATGGATTGGACTCTAAATGGAGGTTGCGACTTTCAAAGGCTGGAAAAGACTATGAACAACGATGTTATTCAGCAACTCACTAGTCTCTTGCCTCCTTTGAAAGAAGCTGGAAATGATATTATGGTCTAGAATGCTGCATGTGACGGGCACTCTAGCATTAGAAGTGCTCATTTTTAGATTAAAGAAAATCCTATCTCATTTTATAGTCCTGTTTACAAGCGTATCTGGAAGTGGAAAGGGGCAGAGAGGATCCGGGTGTTTCTTTTGCAGGCCTCTAATGATAGGCTCCTCGCAGATGTTTGGTGGAGCAACTGGTCTCAAGTATCACATTTGCGTGCTTATTGTAATACTGAACCGGAATCTCTTTTGCACATCCTAAAATACTCTAATTATGCGAAGTCCATGTGGCTACATCTTCTACATCCAAGGTACACATTCTGCTTCTTTTATTGTTCTCTCAAAGATTGGATTGCTGCTAATCTGACTCATGATTTTGGTAAAAATGGAATTGATGATTGGGAATGATTATGGGGTGTGGTTGTTTGGAAACTATGGAGGAGGAATGAGGCTACTTTTATCGAAAACTATGAAAAGCCTTGCGACCCAGCAAATGTTCTTTTGAATGTATGGCAGAATAATACTATGCAGCGAGATTATAATCTTTCTGGAAAACATGGCAAAGACAGGATGAACTTGCAATAGACTCCCCCCACGATTTGGCTAGTATAAAATCAATGTTGATTGTGGTATGGCAAAATAAGGGCTGGTTGTGGAGGGATGATACGGAATTCTAGTGGTGGCTAGATTTTTGGCTTTACTTATAACATCGGGAATTGCAATGCTTCTGAGGTTGAGGAATGGGCCATTTATAAGGGTCTAAATTTTGTTGGCAATTGGGTTTAGACTATGATCGAGTCAGAATGCTAAGAATGTCATTGATTTAGTGTTGAAAGAAAATCCAGGCAAAACAGCTAGTTTGATGATCAAACAGAGCATTCTCAATTACAGCTGGGATGTAAAGTTTCAAAGGACTCCTTGAGACTGTAACAGAGTTGCAGACACACTGGCAAAGAAAGGGGTAACAAGGTCCTTATCTTTTGATGTTTGCCCATCTGATCTTTGAGTAATTGTGGAAGCAGAGGGTTTGAGAATTAATCCCTACCTAATTTAATTTCCTCTTTTGGGCCTTGGCCCTCTTTGTTATTGAAGAAAAAAAATTCTTACAAGATACCGGTTCTTATATTAAGGACTAGAGGTAGTACCATTTAATTAGACTAACCAATTGTGGATGTGGAAATGTGACTCTTTAAAAATTTAAAGTAGGAATTTGGGTGAAAAAAAAGTAGGAATAAAGTTGTTTAGCCGGAAATAAAATATTTACGAGTTGAGAAAAATGTTCCTCCTTGTTGGTTAGAACTATTACCTCTTATTTTTAATATAACATCTAGTTGAGACTTGAATTTAATTCTAAATATAGGACCTTAATTCATTTTGTTTTGCATCTTTCCCCAATTATTCATATTGATTGTAAAGGGTTTCTGCCAAGAAATAATTCTAATAATTCAATGCATATGATTGAAAATAATAGTTTAAAGAGGTCAACACATATTTATGACAAATAATTAATTTAACTAATTGCTTAAGTATCTCTAAATTAATTACCGAACTATTATATTAAGGACTAGAAAAAATATAACTATTGATGCCAAAATCACTACCTCAGATTTGACGCAATATTTGAAATTTTTTTTTAGTATCTATCTTCGGCCTTTAATACTCATTTTTTTTCCTCTATTGGAAACTTATAGAAAGATAACTACTGAAAAATCACTGATAATTTCACAATTTTCTAAGATGCAATACTTGTCTCTTTTCGCCCTAACAAACTTACCACTTTATTTAAGTCTCAGTGGCTGAAGTTGGCAAAGCTGACGGTCTACCACTGGTTCTGGGTTAATAGAAGCTTTTTGACTCCAAGGCAATGGTTATAATTAAATTGAATGAAGAGGTGTTTAAATTAGTTTTTCATAAATGATTTTATGATATACAGAATAAATATGTAGTGTTTTTGAAGCACCCCTAATCTTAACCTGGAAGAGTTCAAAGCAATTCACGGTCCAGGTCAGAAAAAGTCAATTCACGGTGACTAGAACAAGTTTGGAGAATATTCTCACACTTTCCACTGTTTAGGCCAAAATTGTAGAATTGCACTTAAATTATCCAAGCAGTACGTATAAGCAAGAGAGCATACAATTGCAGTTTTAATGGTGCAGGCGTGGTGTTTCAAAATGATCTGCAACTGAGTTGCGGTTCTGAAGACGTCTGTATTTGATAACTCAACTCGAGCTTTGAGGTTGCAAAAGAAGGGAAAAACTGTAAGTCTAATGTGGTAATTTTCATTGGGCGAGTTTGGGAAGGTGGAGGTGGAAAGAGATGATACGGTAGCTGAACATGTTGAATACAGGAACCTTGCCAGAACTGAATATGTACAATTGGCTTCATCACAGAAACCATTCAGCATGACTGAGAGCTGAAGTTGAAATGTCGAAGAAAATCTTACGAGTCACTTGGAACACGTGTAGAGCAGTAGCAGCTGAAAATAAATTCTTAAAGGAAAAGATAGAAGAGCTAAAAAATGAGCTTGCTATCATGACACCTTAAGCTACAAATAAATTAAAGAGAACAGTCTTAGTCTTACTGCCCCGAGGCAAATGCAAGCTGCCCCTGAAAGGATAACTGTTGGGATAGTTAAATACTAGTTTTTTTGGTTGAAAATTTTGCTTACTCTAGAATCATTAAGTTGAGAAAAGCTTAAAATTATGAGAATGGGGGTTGTGAAACATGATTGAAAATTCAGCATTATATTGTCTTTCTACTAGAATGCAAATAAACAATAATCTAGGACTCTCCTCAAGCGCTTTTATCAGCTTTAGCAGCAGTTGCGGCAGCTTGCCCCCTAAGACGACCGGTTCTCTTGGCAGCAATGAGACCGACCTTCTGGCCAGGAGGAGCATCACGCCTGACAGTACTTGCATGACCAATGTGTTGGTGATTACCTCCTCCATGAGGATGCTCCACGGGGTTCATAGCCACACCACGAACCTTGGGCCAGCAATTTCTCTTCACCCTGAACTTGTGGTAAGCATTACCGGCTTTAAGAAGGGGCTTTTCTGTTCTCCCTCCGCCTGCCACCTGCCCAATCATGGCACGGCAGCCACTGGGAACAATCTTCTTTGCACCAGATGGAAGCTTGATCCTGTCAGAAGACAGGAGTAAATTATATTGTCATAGTTCTCACCAATAACATGTTTACCTCACAATAATGAAAATCCTTAATAAATGACCTAAACTTTAGAGAACAAACTCAATTCTGATCCTTTAATTGCCAGTGGTCACTAATAGTGCATGCAATCAAGTTGAGCTAAAGAATTGAAACATTTGGATAAGTACTACGCAAATCCACTTCAAAATTTCCATAAAGACACAACAGGACGCTCGTAATGGCAATGTAGAGATCATTGTGCTTTAAAAAAGCAAGAGGCAAAACAGAAGTACTCAATCAAAAAGTATATTATTTTTAAAAATAAAAACTAAATACTGGATAAACCATCGTTTTATTGGTCAAATCCAAATTTACATGAGATCCATATTTGTGCTCATCCTTAATTAGATAAGAAGGATCAATATTTAGTTTCGATCTACAATAGATGTTTTCAATTATGAATTGAAGCATACAATGCTCAATTTTATCATCGTTGATCTAAACTTTATATGAGCATCCCATGCTCATGAAGGGCAGTTTTACAGACTAATCAACGCAAGCTCAACATTTCATGAAACCGACCCACCATCAAACAACAATTCACAATTTATATAGCAAGAACCGCAGCTGGAATATGGAAAAAGGGAAGAGACGGATACCTGGAAGTGTCGTTATCTGGGTTGTGGCTGATAACAATAGCATAATCGCCAGAACACCTAGCAAATACGCCGCGGTCACCGACGTGGTGCTCGACGTTGCAAATAACAGCTCCTTCGGGGATGGATCTGATCGGCAACACGTTACCAACCACAAGGGAGGCTTTCTTGCCGCAGTAAACGAACTGGCCAGTGTACATACCCTCCGCAGCAACAAAGAGCTCCGTCTGCTTCTTATACCTGAAGGGGTGGCGGAATGTAACCTTGGCGAGAGGAGCTCCACGACCAGGGTCGTGAATGACATCGGTGACCACACCTTTCAGATACCCATTTCGCTCGCCGAAGTCGAGGCTTCTGAACCTCGCAGCACCCTTGCGGTGGTGCGTGTGAGACTTGAAAACGGAACCAGCACCCTTCCTCTGAGCACGGATGACCCGCCCCATGACGCCTCTCCTGGAAAAAATGCGAAAGCAAGCGAGGGTGGTGGCGACGAGACAACTAGGGTTTTGCAAAAGGCATTAGGCTTATGGAGAAAACTCCCTCTTGACCTAGCCTTTTTTTTTTTTTTTGTGAAAACTCTTGACTAGTATTTTCATTGTCAGACAAGCCCAATTGGATGGCCTGAAAAAATATAAGAAGCTAGTATATGTTGATGACCGATGTGGGAACGAAAACCATGGCCTTGTTTAACTTTTCGTTTGGGAAACAACTTTTGTTTTTAAAAACTTAAAAACAAAAAAAATTAATGGTTAATTTTCAATTAAATGCTTGGTAAAAAGTTAGAAATATTTTTTAAATAAAAACAATTTTTACATGTTTTTATTTTATTATTTTTCATAAAATCCCTGCTTTTCATTTTGTGTCTTACACAGCTATACTTACCTTTTCGATTGCTCACTTTCATTTACATCGTTTCTTAGTTATCTAAATTGATTTTTAAAAAATTATTCCAAATAATTTTTTTTTGTTTTTGAATGTAATTTGTTAGAACAATCATTCACATAATTTTTTTAAATTTTTTTTCTCAAAGTGTCATCTGCTTTGGCCTAAACTGTAGAATTTCACTTGGGTTATCTAAGCCGTACAGGCACAGAATAGCAGTTTTAATGGCGTAGACATAGTAGTTCAAAGTGATCTTGCAATTGAGTCGTGTTCCAGTAAAGATATCTGTATTTCACAGCTCAGTTCAAGTTTCGAGATTGCAGAAGAAGGAAACTGTGAATTTAGGTTTAATGTGGTATCGTCCAAATTTTGTTTGGGTGGGATATGACTGCGAAGAAACATGTTGAATACAGTAACCTCCTAGCAGAACTGGATATGTACAATTGGCTTCGTCACAGAAACAACGCTGAATGATTGAGAGTTGAAGTTTATGACAGAATCTTATGCTCTGCACCTTAGAAGCTGAAAATAAGTGAAGCATCATTGAAAATTCTGCACTATCCTGTCCTTTAATTAAGAACTCTTCATAAATAATGATCCCTTGTCTTTGTCTGCGTTTTCAAGCATGTTCTGGAGAGGGATGAATGAGGCTTGGGCTGTGACACCAATTAGACTTGCTACGAAGGGTATAAAAATTTAAGCAAACCAAACACTTTACTTTGGAAAACATGAGAGTGAAAGGGTTCATGAAAGAGGTAAAAAGAGCAGAGTTGGAAGATGTGGCCCTTATACTCAGCCATACATTTAGGTAAGAGAGGATGAAGTCATATGCATTCCATTTTTCTAGGAGTTAAAGCGTGTTAAGAAGGGAACAGAAGCAAAGCAGAGAGAAGAACATGATGAGGAAGACAGGAAGTGGTTACGCGTCACAGAGGTTGAAGTAAGAATATTGGGAGACAAAGTTGATATTAGGAGAAAGAGCCGTGGCTGAGAATTTTGGAGTTGGGTACAGGGCCGTGGCATGTTTGGTTCACAGCTTTTGATCTGACAGAGAAGCACAAGTGTTCATGAACCCAACATGTGTGTCCTATTCCTGCACAGCCATCCCCTTTCTTTACAGCACCCCAACCCATTCATTAAGTTGGCTTCCTTCATTCACTAACAGACAAATAACAATTCTTCTACCCTGTTTCTCCAAATGTTCCTTCCTTTCGCCTAACACTAAGTGTACCATCATTCTACTCTTTTTCCCCTCAATCTTTGGTGCGGGTTTCCCCTCCTTTAATTCATTATCATCAGCTTTCAAAATTGATATAATAAATACAATAATTCTGAAAAAAACCATGCATTTCAATTTTAATAAATATATGACACTATATTTTAAAAATCTTTGAGTACCCAAGGACACACTTGGTTCAGGGGTAAAAAAAAAAAAAAAAAGGAAAAGAGATGTTTGTCTTCTCAAAAAATAGTGAAGTATATTTTACTTCTTGTGCTGAGAAAATTTAATTTATCAAGAAGATGAACCTCGTATTTTCTCTACCTAGTAGAACTTTTTAAGAAATATAAAATCAACCAAAAGCAATTTACTTATTAATTCCGTGGTGTTAGGAGATTGCGTTCTTTAACTGTGAGGCAAAAGGATAATATTATTGATTTGTTCATGCGGTGGAAGATAAATTTAATTTGAAAGAACTGATCATTCACGCCATATACGCCAGGGGAACACACCTTACCTTCTAAATATGCGCGATTTGATTGGATGAGGAGACAAATGACACGAGACATCTGGATAATTGATCATTATAGGATTCATAATTTCAACTTACGCCCCATGTGCATTTCCTTTCCACCGTCTCGTCCTGCAAATAAACCAAAAACCGCAAAACAGTGCCACTACGAGACTTGAAAAGTAAACCCATCGGATTAGGTGTTGCGAAAAGAGTTCATCACTAACACCTATTGGAAGAGATCTCCGCATTTAACATTTGACAGAACAAGCTTGAAGCTTCCAATAAAGACATACATGTATTTAACATTAAAAAAGAAAACTTGAAAATTGAAGCCCGCCTCCATCGAATTGTAGGGCGAGTCTATTAAGTAGATGCAAAAAATATATTTTAAAATATTAAAATAAGGTAATAAAAGATGTTTTAATTTTTCATAATAGGGGTGTTATCAATATCATCATTTCATGATTTTTTTTTCCCTAAATACTATTTCTGTCCCCCCAAACACGAGACCAAATGTCACTTCTTTTCATAAAACATTTGCCGTTCCCATTTTCATTTACATTTATGCCAATAACAAACTATCATGATAAAAATAAAAATGCAACATTTTTCTTGTCAGAGAGAGAACGAGAGTTGATTTAATCGAAACCTCATCAATCAATCACCATTCTCCGTGATTACCTCCAATAATTCATCAATCAATTCTGGAGGACAGAGAGGGGCCAAAAAAAAAAACAAGAAGAAGAAGAGATCACACCAACGGTTTTTGGCTTTTCCCTATTTGTACGTTCAGAAGTTTAGCCTGTGCACTGAAGCAGTCAAGTCGTCGTTATTTCAATGTTTCCAGAAAAGTACTATTTTTTTCATTTTTCTTCGTTAGCTTGTCTTCTTAAAATGAAAAATGAAAATCATCATTATCATTAAAACCATCAGCGATTCTTATGCTGGTTATTACTTTTTCTGCTTATTTCATCACGATCAATCGGTGAACAATTCCTGATTGATTCTTCTCTCAGTAAGCAGACACCTAAACGACATTATTAGGGGAATATGAACATCCGAATCTAAGGCTCCCAACAATTCAAGACCTTTACAAGACACTATATTTACACTTGTCACTTAAAGACACGGGACACCATAAAAGAATACAAGAAAAATTTGAACTGTTGTGCTTTATCTTACGTAGATTTCTCACAAGGACACGGCCCTCTTTTTTAAAAACGTTTCTGTTTCATGGCACGTCACAAACCCACTCGTCCCTATATAGCATTAGCAGCCTAGCATTTTGAATGGAATAAAAGCGAATCATTCTGCTTTATTTATGGGGCTAAGGTAATTAGATTATGTTATCTGATAAGCCAGGGAAAAAAACAAAAGCATTGAGAGCTTAATCGAGTAGGGGACCCCGTTTGGATGACAATGAGACCCCATGTGCATGTGCATCAAATGGACAAAGTTAGAGGGAGATTCAGCTTGCGTTTGTGGGAGGATAATCTCCAATATTAAGGCCATCAATTATGGACGAGTCGAGTGGACACCATTGAGGGTCCTACGTCATGCACTAGAATATAATTCTCATATAATTGAAAGGGAATTAAAAAAAAAAAAAAAACAGAAAAGGGGTTTCGGTACTTGTAATTGTATGGACCAGTACTCTGTCCTGTGATCAGTGGGGTTAGAACCTTGGAAGAATTCACGAAACATTGTTGAGGATGTTCATTTTTGGATTATGACCCTATAACTTCCAAGCAGTGATGGCAATAGAAGCCAGTGCATGAAAAAACATGCAACCGGCAAAGTTTCCCATGCAAGACAGAACATGACTCTGGGTTCTTCTTTCACTGCTTGGGCTATTTGCAGACAATTGGTTCGGTGAAGGAAACTTCCGATTATTCAGAAAGAAAAGAGGATCTATCTCCCCCCATGATTGAAGCTTAAAGCGTGATGTTAGGAGATTGATGTGACAGAATCATCAATTATGCGTAAGAGATGACTGATTGCGACACGTAAACTAAGTCCAGCAATTGAACCAAGTCACCAACACCTAATTGCACAACTTATCAGTAACATAGAGACATTTAGTAACATTCTGCATTTTTGGATGCTGATAAAATTCTGAGGCATGAGGATGGTTTTGGCACCATTATGAAATAATACAAAATGTGTTAATCTTTCATATTGAAGACCTTCTAATGAAATGTTTGGAAACAATTATGCATTTTAAATTCCGGTAACAGCTGTGTGAGCTTACAATTAGCTCCTCCATGGGACCATCCCTAAACAACTAAATCCGTGACTGCCCAGAGATCAGTTTACAATTGAACTTCTTTTGGTTTTTGACAAGTTGTGAGATGAAACCCTTTCTTTTACCTTCTCATCTTCTCATTAACACAAAGCAGAAACTACTTTTGTTTGATTTGAATGTCGAAGACATAGCTTTTCATTCTGTTGAGCACTTCTCCAAGCCTTGAAGTGATATTAGCAGCAGCAAATTAGTAATCACGGGCAAGTTACAGAAGAGAGGATTTGAAAAAAGGGGATGAATGTCCCCCCCACCCCAAAAAAAAAAAAAAATATCCTCATACAAATCATGACCGATGAAGGATACAAATGGCATTTCCGAGGAAATGAAAACCTTCAGGGACGTCAATCTATGTACAAATTACAATAGCATATGGCAAAACGTTAACAATGTCCTGGTCAGAACCACCGCTTGACCAGGAGATTTATGACGTAAACGAACACCACATCCACGATGCTGAGTCCTTCCCACTTATCTGATCATGGACGTTAGGTTCTCAAAGGCAACTTCATCACAAGGGATGGTAAGACCCATATCATGATCGAAGCCAAACTCCTCCTCAGCTCTTCGCAGTAGAGTTTGAAACTGTGGGTGAGCCAACCATGAAATTGGTATAATGTACCTGGTTCTGTTTTCCCCAACATAGACAGCAAAATGGCCCTTAGGAACATCAACAGGAAGACCCACTTCATGGTACCCCTGTTTCTTCCCAAAACTTGAGCATCTCTTAAGGATTTGCTTTAGTACAACCGCCTGTGGTAGCTTGTTGGATTTTTTGATGGCCATGAATGGGGATGCTTAGAGCTTTGAATGTTGTTGGCGGGGAGAGAGGTGATATAGGAGATATAGACAGAGAAGAGAGAAAGTGCGATTGAGGAGGGTAGAGAAGAGAGGTATTTATCATGGGTGGATGTAGAAGAGAGGAAAGTGTGAGAAACAAAGGCATGTGGATGTGGGGGCAAAGCAGCAGACCACAAGTGTCTTAACTGTTTATAGAGGAAACTGTTTACAATGAAACGCAAGTTCCAACCCCACTGGACTTTCGCTTGCCTGCTGCTTCCTCAAAAGACAACATGGGCCTCTTAATTTTCTACCAATTTGTCTTCACTGACTTGTTCTATTGTCACCACCCTGGAAATTTTCACCCCCTGTCCTTGCTTTTCTCTTAGTCGTCTTTTCAATTTTCCACCATTTCTGTCTCCTACCGTCTCAGCCTTTTATCATATTTACCCCAACCTCCATACCTTTTTCTTTACTCAGCAAAAACTTTATCACACGAAGTTTCGAACCAGTTGAATATGATCTTAAAACAAATGTTTTTTATTTATATGTCTTTTTGGATGTTAGCGGATAAAGCTCATGTCAAAACACAGGTTAAAAGAAGTTACATTTTCCTTTTACAGACATGACTAGCACTTGTGATTTTTTTTTTTTCAAGAACCAGTATCAAGATGGTCTTAATTACTGATAAGTATGATCCTTTTTATTCTGGCCAAAACGGATTCTGTTTCAACTGGGACTTGAACAAGAAAAAACAAATCTCTCGAGCAAAGCTGAAGGATCCCATCTAAGAACTACAAGGAAATCTCTCTTTTGCTAAAATGGTGGAGAAGATACTAAGCAACACGAATACCGTGGCAGGGTCAAGGGCCGGAAGGAAGCAGCGTAGAAGCGCCTGCTCTATATTATAGATACATCCATGATCTATATCATCTATCATCGACCACTTCAATTTTGAGGTTGAAACTTAAAGATGGGTTTAGATCAAGATATCGAAATTGAGACTTGACGTAAAAAGCATTAGACAGCTGGCCATTCGTACTTCTATCATTTGAACAAAAAGAAAAGGTGAGACTATATAACGCCTTCCAAACCCGACTAAATTCATTAGGACTAACTAGATATGCAGGTAATAAAGATCATCGAAAAATAACCGAGTAGAATGAAGTATTTATGTATTATGATTAAATCTCCAGAAAGAGAACTGTATAGAATCATCTGTGATGGGATTAAAGATGAAGTATTCAAATTCGTTACATATTAACCGGAAAAAATATTGAAATATGTCCATGCAAAAAGTCTCAGAGGGACGAAGTTGCTGGAGGGGTTCACCGATTCAGTTCTATTGTCCTCTTCTGAACAGTCTCCGAATGGTAGTTTTGATGTGACCTTGAACCACATCACCTCACAGTTCGGAACTTGAAACCCAAACCATTCAAGTTCTTGACTAGAGGGGTTCACATGACTGGCTCTTTCTGTTTATTCTCTCCTCTTTATCGTGTCGTTGAAGATACCAAGGATATAATTTTGAAAATATAAGCTTCAACATTCCTAATTAATAAAGGAGAAATGCATGGTTAACATCACTCTGGAAAGGAATCTAACTTACACAAAAGTTAATAAAAAGAAGTGTAGCAGTGCCAAATTATCTAGTAATCAAAAGAGCAAATTAAATACTCTTTGTTTTGTCCTGGCCAGCTAGAAACTAGTAGAATTTTTATGATACACGCAAAATTCCTTGAAAGTAAAACATGCTTGCTCTGGCTTGTCCATTTCTTATTTCTGTTTCCCATTCATTTCATCTTCAATAATCCTTTTTGTCTCCTCTGCCAACGAAGATTTTGAACTTTCTTGGTTTATGCTAAGTTGAGTTTTTAAACCTGTGCCAATGAAGATTTTGAATTTTTTCTTATATATTTATTGTTGACCCCACGTGTCATGACTCAATCTTCAAACCGTTTTATCTGAAGACAGAATTAGGGATTTTAACAATTATTTCCATCAATTTACATCACATCAATTTACGCCACCCCACGGCGCCCCCCCCCCCAAAAACACACACTGAAAAGAATACAAGATCTGGCATGTACTTTAAAATTACAAACTCAGCCCTTTTTATCTTTTTGCATTTATTTCTCTATAATCTAACAGCTACTACTTCCAGAACCCTATGAATCAGCTTAATCATGGTGTAAACTAGTTTAAAACTAAATTATTGAAATTGAAAAGAAACCCCAACCGGCAAAACCTCGGAGATATAAAGTACGGAGACTTTCTATCTCCCTAGATTATACCTAGTAGCTTCCCAATAATCAATTTCAGTTCTTATAGTGATTAAAAGTTCAATTGACATTCAATTTTCACCCATGTTTGGAAGTTCTCCCTTCATTGCTATCAATGGCCCATCATTTCTATCACCCTTTTGATATTCATTCTTCGGATAGATAGATTCTCTCAACTCACACAAACAATTAATCAAACACGTAAAGAACAATACTTAAACAGATAATACCTAAAACTGGATACTCCAGAAACTGGCACTTGTGGCTATGTCCTGGCGTCAAGCTCCATATTAACCAGAGAATTTCATTGCTATTTTTCACTATAAAACCCTTTCGCTATTACTAAATTCTGCTATTTTCGATGCTCATAAAATGAATGCAAAAAATTATACTTCCAAATATTTTTTGAGATCTTCATGTTTTAGTTGCTTCCGGGAAATGTCTCACATATCCAAACTGCCCATGTGGTGTTGTTGAAAGACAGGAACATAAGAATTCAGCATGAGCATGGGAAAAGGCTATGATGAAGAAGAAGTTATGGTTTATAAATTAGCAAGAACCACTAGTATCTGTAGCCTTATCGATCATAACAGGGCTCGTTGGCAATTTGGCATGTTCCAAGGCCCGAAAAAGATGCATTCGATGACCACATCACGTGATCACCTCATATACGTTCCCTGCATTGTTTTGTGCATATCCAGAGCAACTTCCACTTTTACTCCAATATTCAAGAGCAAATTGGTAGCCGTTATCAATATTAATATAGCATATAAAAAGTATGAGAAGCCACAGTTTTAATGATGTGACTTATTTTAAATTCCATGCGAAACACACACAATCTACTATAATTTAACAGGCATGTTCTTTAGTAATGTTACTTACGCATGATTGTTAACGTGTGATGGCAATTGTGTTGTGGAAAAAGGCTTTGGCATGGAAGGAGCTGAGTCAGAGTTGAAACGTAATGCTTAAGCATAACCATCTCTGTGTGCGTGAGAGAGAGAGAGAGAGAGAGAGAGAGAGATTTAACTTAATATTAAGCGTTTGACCAAATAAGTAATATCAAAATCAAAACTATATGGACATGTTTGATTTTTGGCAGGGTAATCCCATGCATTTTATCTTACTGTCATTCTTCATATTGCCTCTCAAGTTACTAATTTTAACTGATAATCATCTCATTTCAAAATAATAATCTACGATTGGAAAAAGATATATTCAATGGTCTTTGTTGGTCGAAATATTTTCAGTGCTTCAAAAGTATATTTTTTCCATATTAGAAACCTAGCGAAATGGACAAATGTGATCAAGGTTTTGAAAAAATAGGTTGACTCGCAGAAGAAGCCTTTCAATCACATTCATTTAAGATTGCAACAAAGGCGTGGGGTTTTGGGAAAAAAACAAAGGAGGATGAAGTGGAGGGGCTCTGGGCTGTGGTCTAGGAAAAAGAGGACCACAGTCAAGGTTGTGAGACAACAAAAAGAATTTTGGTTTGAGCTTTGAACATTCTCCAGCCCAATGAAGCCTCATCCAAGGAACAAAACAATCTCAGCCAGCAAAGGCACTCATTTCTTAAAGTTCCACAGACAATCTTCGTTTGGGGGAACGGAAAAACAAAAGGGGGGGTCATCATTGTCGAGAAACAGGGAGCAGGATCTAATACCTAATCGAGTTATTTATGGATGGCAAATTTGCGCCTGGAAATGGATCTCCCTGTCCAATAAATAAACATGTAAAGACATGCTCCTTTTGTCTTCTAAAGCCTTATAAAGACAGATTTAGACCCATCAAGGCCCTCTCAAGTTTCGGAACTAGCTGCCAAGCAGTTCTGTCTGCATCAGTTATTGCAATAATCATTATCTGATGTGGAAACTTGTCAAGACTCTTCTAGTGTATTGATTAGGATCAATCAAGGGAAGCCAGCAACAATGTTGCTTTCCTTGCAGAAAGTGCGTGTTCTCCAATTTACCACCAGAAGCTCAGTCTAATGACAATTTAAGCTGATCATAAATAAAATCAAGTGACTAATATACGATGTCGGGACTGCGTTAAGTTTCATGTATATTAGAGACAATCGTTTTCACAGCATTGGATTTATAAATGCGACCTTGTTTAGAAAAGAAAACCTTTTTGTTTTTGACAATTACTCCATCGGAGTATAGTTGATAGGCCAATCATCTTTGACTGACATATCGATTTGAATCATGGAATGCCATATGCCTCTGGGAAAAATCGATGGAGCACCATATTGCGAAACAATTTTCTTTTTAATGGTTTAACTCTTAAACTCCATTTACCATAGTCAGTTTCCATGAATCTTAATCTTATGGCATCATTTTTTAAATTAAAACTAACGGCTTTCCCTACCTTTTATATGGTGTTATTTCTGCACATAGTTAATTATACCATTTGTTGGATTAATTATATGTTATTAAAGATGTTAGTAATAACTACTTGAGTTAACTCAAATGGCGACGATGGGATGAATGTAATTAGAGGGTAAAGATCCAAATCTTCGTAATGTAACAAAAATATTTAAATCAATGCAGAAATACAAAATTAAATATCTAATTTCAATACCCTCTGTTTGAAAGATAGTGTTTCGTTAACGTAATAAGCTCGTTCATGTTTCCTTCGCCGATGCTATCAGGACACCACTCACATAACTTTTCGTTATTTGTTCTCTTTGCACGCAATTTGCAGCAAAAAATAGTTGTGGTAAAATATATGATCATCTACATATCTCCAAGCTAGATTTAAATTTTGTAACATGCTATCATTGTCGAAATAATATTCTCATTTTGGAAATACAACATTACCTCGCATCTCATATACTACAAAATCTGTTTCAGTACTCATTATTTTGATTAGCACTTTAAGCTTATTAGATCTAAATCATATATATTTGATTTGAATGGTCCATATTTAAAATCTTTAATTAATTATTTTTAAATAGAAAAAATTATTTTTTGAAACAATGAAAGTTAAGAAATTATCTCTACTTTACATATTAAAATAATTATTTTAAATAAATAAAAATAAAAAAGAAATCAAATCCAAACCATTCAAATGAGATATAGATATTCCAAATTTAGTGAGTTTAGAATGCTCATCAAAGTGATGCGCACCGAAAATTGCTAATGCATAATTATGCAGAATATTATGTAAATCAAACAAGATAATCTATTATGCTGCGCAACTACCACGTACAACTCACTTCCCAGAGAAATTATAAGAGCAATCTCTTGCCTTACACAAATCGAAAGATTCAACTCGACCTACCTACAAGGAGGCTTTCGTGTTGAGATGATATGCTTATTTACAGAGATGACCATGCAGGACCAATATTCAGTATTGCAACTATTAGAAGAAATTAATTTCACAAATATAAACAAAAATCATGTACATTCATAAATCATAACCAGAGGCTGGTTTTGACATCGGAGTCGAACCCTCCATCAAGCTCAACTGTCTTCTCAGCTTAACAATGTGAGCTTGCACCTAGCACATTGGAAATATCACCAGCTCAGAAGCCACAACTATGTCTAAAATTACAACATGGTATTGCACGTAAGATATTGATTTTAGATGAAAAGATTTTTTTTTTTTTTTTACGGAAAGGGAAAAATTGAATATTCTCAATAGAAATAAAGATAAGTCCACAAGTGCCAATGCAACAGGAACAGCTAACTTAGTGCTCATTCAATGCACACTGCACAATCCCCGACAGGGCAACACGGGGAGAAAAAGGCAAGAACCACGCACACTTCATTAAATTCACCGTACGATAAAAGCCCCCTAGAATGCCGGGAACAACAATAATGCAGACAATAATCTTAGAGCAAAATAAAAGAGCTGACGTCAATTGAATAAATAAATAAATAGAAGAGCTTAAAAGAACAATTAGCCATACCGAATAAATGAAGAATGGATCAGGGAATCAACGATGTTTTCAAATAAATAAATTTACCATACCATAATGTTACTCTAAGAAATGCAGCATAATTAGTCTCTATTCTAACACACACACACACAAATGAGGTGGTTAGGAAGTTCAACCTCCTGGCGTGCCGCTGCAAGCTTTAAGAGCTCATCAGCCTCTGAAAAATTCATGAACCACTGGCTTAGGTGATGGTCTTTGGTATCAGCTCTGCCCTTTTCATTGACACTCTCAACTGGAACTGCAAGAGGGAGGTGGGGAAACCATCAAATGAATACTTATGAGAAATAAAATATTACAACAGCACTCACACAAACTCACCAGGACTCGGTAGATTAACACTGGCAGGAAGCCTAGGCACAATAACCGCAGGATGATTCCGCACACGTGCCAGAAAAGCCTCATAGGGATCAGGAAAAACAATCTCATTATAAGATTCTACAACAACAGGTTTCTTGGTGGACTGGGGGCCCGATTCATCCTCAGGATATAATTTCAAATGGTGGTACCTAGGAAAAAGAATCCAGTAATCCAGTAAACAATATATATCTATTTATAGAATTTCAATCCAAAGTAACTGTGTCATTGCTGTGCAATTATTTTTTGAATTTTAACTGATGTTCGTCCTCTATTCAAAATTCGTTCAATATCCCCGCGCAAGTGGAGGGCTGGGGATGTTCGAGTTACTTAAAAGACGTCTAGAAAAATGAGTTCTCGGCAAATCAGCCAAGCTAAACTACTCACAAATCCAACGGTTTATCACAGACATCATTGTGAAAAAAGAGGGTTATGGCGATTTCAAATTCACCCCAGCCGCATTCCGATAATTCGAATGGCGGTGAATCAACAGCCCTCCTAGGGTTGTTAAAACTAGGATGCAATTGAAATACAACCCGCTTAATGACCGCCCCAAGATCTTCGTTGGATGCCCCGCGTACATAGACCGTCCACTTATGCGATTGAGACCTGGAAGGAATGAGGCATTAGAGACAATTGCAAAACTGATAGACGCATAAAAACATAAGGGACTCAAACAATCAGCGATCGAACTTACTCACTAGCCTTCCGGCCCAGGTAGAAAGCAATAGTACCATATACAATTGGAACACAAATTTCAACATCTTTAACTCTCTTATTTGCATTCTGCAACATCCAGAGATGATAACTGTCTATAAAAAGAGGAGTAAAATTTCCAAGAATCGTAAACCAAACTTCTTAACTCAATTCACCATCGAGAAGAATATACAGAACCCATGCATAGCCGTAACAAAAGATTTAAGGTGCAAAATAATCAAAATTCAAAATGAGCGTGAAGGGAAACAATTAGGTAGGAGTGTTAGGGTTCAGAAATTGTTAACAAGAACTACAGGGGGAGGGAAGGAGCACCTTCTTATCGGCGTCCTCAGAAGGTATCCCAATTTTAAGACGAGACAGCTTAGTGGCAGAGGAGCCATCATCGGGCTGGTGATCACCTTGTTTTCTGAGGGCCACGGAGTGAGACATTATACTGTAAATTCGTGAAAAATACAAACAAGGGATAATCAGCAGAAGCGATAGAGTTAGGGTTTTGAGATAAGACAGTCGTTCTGAGCTGAGAGGACAGGGCGTGCTGTTCTGTTGCCTTTCCTGCGCCTGGCTTTCCTTTACGGCTGTTCCGTTCCCGGCGACATTCTAATTTTCTCATTTACGGCCTCCATACGAAGTCAGCGCCGTAAAATAATACTGGTACAGTGGTACTACCTTCCCATCTTAATAAAAAAAAACCTTGGTAACTAATTTCAAAAAATTAAAAAAAATAGTTAATTTAGTTATTTGTATCAAATACATGTTTACTTTCTTAAATTATCCTTATTCAATTACATACATTGAGTCTACATTTGGGTAGAAATATCTTACAATTAATAGGAATATTTTTTAGAACACATTATAAATTTGAGAGACAAAATAGATTGGAGTCTTATGTTTAGAATCGTTAACTAACTCCTATAATTAGAGCCGGAGGTAGTACTAACTATAAGAGCTAATTAACATATTTGAGTAAATTAAAAAAATTACTTAAATTGATTATTTGTAATAAATAAGTGTTATCTTCCTTTAAACACCCTTGCTAATAAGTGTATTAACTAAAACTATTATTTAATAAAATATTTAACATATACAACTAGTATATAACTACTTTAAAAAATTAAATAAATATAAAAGATAAAATGGATTAAGATATTATATTTACTACTAAATTAAAAATCAAATTAGTTTTTACATGTAGCACAGAAAACCTTCAACGTTTTTCTTTTTTAACTATTTGTGTAGCCAATTTTCAATCATTATAATTTCATTTTTCGCCAACAATCATGATCATTATGAGCCTTGGGGCTTGGGTAATGAATAGTGTATATCCATGACTTCCCCGAATAATTTTCTCATATATTTTTAAAATTTCATATTATTAATATCATTATTTTATAGTTGGCAAAAATGTATCAGTTTGTAGCACTGGGCGACCAGAATTTTAATTTTCAATTATTAATAACCCTACCCGTTCATATAAATAATCATTATTCTAAACTTGTTAAATACAACATCTTTAGCTCATTCATCTTGAAGATTGATGAGAAATAAGAATTTCACTTTTAAATGCCAATTAAAATTAGAATGCACCGATTTTATTTTCAATCTAAAAACTCGATAAACTCAACAATTGAAAGATAAAAGATTGTTCGTTCACTCACAAGCAATAATTATGATATCAACATGACGGCGATCCACGACGCGGTCTTCAACATTTGTTGCAAATATAGACAACTTAAATCCTTTTTCTTTTTTGTCCTTTCATAAAAGAGCAAGCCAAGTTTTCGCAGTTTCGCTTCGAGTACATATTGTCTTTGACGATGAATTCCAACAAAAAGGCACAATGATGGCACCAGAGAGTAAAACAAAGGCACAAGAGATGAGTAAGTAGCCGTTCACTGCTGCTCCTTCGGGACGAGAGGACTTCAATCATGATGACAAGTGCATTGCATTACCCAGGAAAACTCCTCTTGGATGCCTCCCACAGTCCCACGATAAGCAGGGGCGCATATCATGCAAACAATCAGTAAGGTATCACAGCATCTACATGTTCGAAGCGCTCAAGGCCATTACCTTGCATTGTTCATTCAATGCCAGAAGCTGGGCCTCTTTCTTGTCAAGCAGAGAACTCAACCTCACATTCTCTTCCATGAGTCTCTGAACTTCAGCCTCTTTCTGCATTTTCTCACCCTCCAATTGTGTAGTCTTCTCAACCAGCCTGACTCACAGCAACGTCAAGCAGTAAGACAATACACATCCAAATAAATCAGAACTTCGTGCAAGGGGGATGAAACTAAATTTGCAGATGAAATCAAATGAGTTAATGAACTGACATAATAACAACTAACAAGCTTTAATCCGACACAAGTGCTTAAATTAACGTTTTATCATAATGTTCCTCCACAGAATGTATATTCAAAACTCAACTGTGCCTTTGTGACCAGAACTTATTTCCATTTCAAACACCTCAGCAAAAGCCTACTAATTCAACCAATTTTGAAGAATGCTTAGATAAAGAATCAATTAAAAGCAGCCAGAACAAAGCACTCACATTCAAAAGCGCAGTACTGGCGTCGCAAGTGCATGGGCCAACATATTGAAAAATTTTGCGCAGTACAAGAATAAATTCCATATATCATGATTGTATTTGGACCAACCATGGTATTATAAATTGATAGTTGACCTCAACAAAGTAACAGCAATTCAGGCAAAGCACTAATGATTAGTCATCTTAGAAAAGTTAAGAACCCAAGTCTTAAGTTTAATACCGCAGGCAGTGAGAAGCAGGCCAAATGCAAGCTAAAACTAATCCAAACTCAAGCAGGGAAGGCACGTCTAATTAGAAGGACAAACACGGAAAATCCCTAGAAGTCGATATACCACATATCTACAAATAAGCATAGCCATTCCTGTAGGATGTTCATATGTCGCACTCGTAAAAATTGCACAATTCAGCAGTGTGGTTGTGGCTCTTGAAAACCGATAAAGAAGCATACAACAGTAACGTTATAAGTCATTGGAGGATGAGATCTTGTTCAAATAAAAGCAACAAAAACAGCACATATAACCATGTTTCTTCTTTCATCACAAAGGATCTCTTGTTATACAAAATGAATATAAATGGAATGAAAAATAGAATGAGAATAGTAATCTTGAAAATAGAAAATGACTGCCGTATCCCTACTTTTAAAAAGTGAAAAAAAAAAAAAAATAGAGATTGCTAGATCATGATTTCAAAGGTACAATGAACATTACACAGAGGAGTTCCCTTTTTCCTACTAAACAGCCTGTGATGCTCCACAAGTTCCACCAAAAGGATAAATTACTCGACAAAGTTTAAGCACTTGGTACAAAATGGCATTGCCGTCAAGCAAACAATAGTTAGCCACAGAAATCAAGCAGGAAGTTTGATGCAGATCAAACACTTGAAAAGGCACAGAATGAAAGTATATTGCAAAGAGCACATAGATACTCACCGTTCAAACAGCCTCTCAATACTTTGAAATTGCTTCTCCGATGAAAGTAAGGTTTCTCTCACAGATATTAAACTGCTAACATATGATTTCAAAGATTCAAAGTCCCGTTTCACTCTACTGAGCTCCTGCTCATTTTCAGAAGCTCGCTGTCGCTGTCTGGTTGTTTCTTCCACCAAATCCTCAACCCTTTGCCGCATTTCATTCAAAATACTATTTGTGCCCAGAGCAAAGCGTTCCATCTCCTCTAATTTAATAGACATATTCTCTAACTGGGCAGACTTCCTCTTAATTTCCTCCTGACCTAAAGTGACTTTTTCCTTCTCAATTGCAGTTTCAGATTCCGCCAACAAAACCCTCTTCACAAGGATTTCCATAACATCTGCAACCATCTGAATGGACTTCAGTATCTCACCTATATAAGCTGCATCTTGTTCATCTACCAAACCATGCTGCCGGTTCATTCCTATCCATGACTCTTCATCTGGACTGTCAAATGAAGAAACATCAACATTCCTGGACCAACCTGATAACGGTATCCCATTTTTGTCCACAAGCCCTACCCCCTCTAGTTGTTTGATACCACAAGATGTGTGGGCTAAATGAGGAACAGCCATGATTCTAGCCTTGGATTTTAAATAGGTCAATAATGTAGCAGTAGTTTTGACTCTCCGCCAAAGAACATCTAACTCCTTTTTTGCATCTTCCTCCGAACCCTGTATGCAGGCCTTAACCTCCATGACTTTTTCTTGCAGGATATCCAGTTGAGACTGGTTTCTTTCCATGTCCTGCTTCCACAATTCATCAGTTTGGCTCGGCTCAGGCTTCAAAGCTGGCATGTCAATGTCTTCATTTGCAGCCATTGACTGTTTTAAGTTGGATAGAGATATGAGAGCTTGACATTCTAAATAATCACGATATAAATAATTCTAGTTATGAAGCACACGCACCAGAAGAAAGAGAAGCCCCAATAATCTATGGTATGAAAACGTTTACAATGATGTCAAAACTATAATGCATGACAGAGCACCAAGGGACGTGCATAGCTGGAATGGACTCCATATGTATTAAACAATTCCAGGACTAAAAGAAAGCAATGTAATACGATGAACACCAAATACTGGAATAAACAAAAATCAAAGCACACATTTTGTCATATCTATATTAGTCTAAACTTTAATCATGCATACAATTTAACCATATCAGACTCATAAATACACTTCAGATCGTCCACAACAAAAAGTCTATCATGTATACATGCTGCTGTTATGAAGCTTCAGAAAATTTATATCATCAAACTACATGCTAACTCCGGAAAAAAAATTTGATTGATATGAGACGTTAAATGCTCAATGGAATCCAAATCATATCAGCAGGACGTTTGTATCCACCATTTGTCCAGTTATCACTTCATGATGTCGTCACCGTACAGCACATATGCTATAATAATCCTTTAGATACCGACTTTATGATTATCGGTAACACAAATGGATCCAAGTAGACCTATTGTAAAAACTAGATGTCCCCGCTGTGTAGCTACACCTTTGTTGCCAAAACTTACTTCGTTGCTAATAATACAAAGCATCACAGCGAAACACAATTGAGGCCGATGCATAATTCGTTGACACAGCCAATTTTTTCTTTTGGAAGAAGGTAAAATTTTGAGCTGTTACCAATTCTGAGTTCCTTCAGAGCATTCCAACCAGCACCCATCATCACAGCAACGCCCCAATCAAGTCATCCCAAGATAATGAACTCACAAAAGAATAAAAACATAAACCCTAATAACCACATTGACAGGAAAGAAGAAATTCAGACACCACAAATTTGGGTTTCCGCTACTGTAAGGTGATCTTTAAAAAATGCAATTTAACCCTAGTACAGGAAAAAGAAATGGACAGATTTGAAGTTAAAGTAGCCACCCACCAAGACTAGCTAAACAACAAGATGGCAGGCTCAGAACGTTAAAATAAAGAAGCCGAGGGGTAAACAGAGACAATTGAGAGGGAATCTTCCCAGGGGCAACATACCGAGGGAATTGAGGACGAGAGAATGGGAGGAAGGGGAAATAGGAGGCGTGCTTGGATGAGAAGCGAGGATCGTCCCTGGTCGGAGTTGAATCGTGCTGTTCCAAGCGGCACGCGTTTCCCCTTGCTTATGGAAAAAGAAGGCAATCCGAACCAAAAATCTGAAGATAATCAGTTGGTGCTTCCTTGCCCCCCTTCCCTTTTTGCTTTTCAGTTTCTATTTCCCTCTTTCTCTCTCTCCCTCTCTCAATTTCCCGGTTTTTAAATTACAAGTGGGATGATTATTGATTATTGAGAATGTATAGACAAAAATTGTAATATCCAGTTCTTTTGCCATCAATTTTGCAAATCAAATTCGTTTTTCACATTAACTTTGACTTCAAATCACGGCAATTACCTTGGAAAGTTTGCAGTTGAAACAAAACAAAAAAAAACTAAATTTTTTGCCTTTGCCTTAACTAATATATTTTTTAAGAGGGTGAAACTTGGAAGTACAAGACTCAATTTATGCAATGCCTTTTTCGAAGAATGTGAAACCTGAAAAATACTAAATAAATAAACAAAGTTATAAATATTTTAATTTTAAATTATTCTAGGTTAGGTGGGGAAAGTATGGCAACTAAAATTATATATCTACCAAACATTTGATACAACTGACAGTGGACCTTGCTGCCGAGATAGAGGGATTTTGTTTCCGTTCTGCAGCGTTCTCTTCCCTGACTTGCCAAAATGCCAAAGCCGAAAGCCCTCATCTTTGTCGCTTCTCTCCCTCGCTCTGTACGCTGCGTTGATTCTAAAACCATGTCGCATTGATCCAAACCAATGAGAAGAAGAATTGGGAGTTCTGTTTCTCCAGCAATTGAAATCACGCCTTCCTGCTTTTCAGCAATCGCTATGATAAGCAACTGCCGTCTGTTCGATACTGAAAACCCCCAACTGTCACCAAGTGTTGGCGATTGAATATGCACAAGTTCCTTCTTTTTAGTTTCCCATGATTGTTCCGGTGTTTCTATGATACTTGATTTTGAATTTTCAGGGTTTTGAATCTCTTCTCATTCTGATTTTTTTTTTTTCTTTTCTCCAGTTCTATGAAATATTTTTAGTGTGTTTGTCATTTGTATGTAGTTGTCTGCTTATATGGGGGCATCAGAGACTAAATTCAAGTGATGAGATGATGTAGTGTTTGTGACTTAAGGTGGGCAGGTCTGGGACAAATTTAGTGTGTTTATGGTTTATGAATCAGCATTCAGTCCCTGTTCATGAGATGGCCTTCTTACTGGCCATTTTTCTTGCTCGTATTCAAAGTTTGGATTTTCCTTCGAGGTTTATGGAAGGTTGCAGAGGCACTTGACATCTATTTGTATAATTTGTTTCTTATTGGTATGCAATATGCGGAAAGAAGTTGGAATTAGCCTTTAGTCATCTTGTGGTGTATCGTATGACCACATGAGAACGGTCTCTTTCGTTATTTCATTGTGGCTTACATCTGCAACAGTTATTGTCTTTGAACTGGCAACTGAGCGCTGTTTCGCAAAACGGTAGATGCTAGTTACTTGCATGCTCTGAATTCCGAGACAGATTTGCAGGGTTAAAGCATGGCTTGATCCAGGTAGTTTAGTTTAAGCTGGCAAGCTGTTCCGCAACCATTACAACGATATCAAATTCTAGACTATATTCGGCATACTTTTTTTCCCCTTGTCTTATGGTAATCTAAAGTTTATCACTACAACAAAGTTAAGTTATCTCGCTCGGTTCATTTATTTCCTTGCGCTGTTTAATTTTGTTTTAGAACCTTATTACTCTGCGAGACAGAGTCCTGAGCATACCACCAAGCATTGAGACATGCAACGTATTGTATTAGTACGGTTGTTTGATATTTGATGTTGTGTGACAAATTGATAAGAAGGTCTTGCTGCCAGCTCATTTGAGATCTTCCTATTTTTTGTTTGTGTATTTGGGGTGCATTGCACATGTTGGTCAATATATGCACGGCTTCTTTTCCTTCTGGGCTCTGGCTGCGTTCTAACATTACTGACGCTTCTGGGAGATTGGATGTGTACAAATTGCAGCAAGGACGATTATCTTTCTGGATTACAGCGTTAAAGGTCATTCTTTAATTTGACAATAAGATTAATGCCATGATTCTAGGACATGAGATATGTAAATGACTATATATTTCCCTCTTTCGCTCATTAAGCTCATTAAGAGATGGCTCTAGGAACTCGGAACCTTTTGTTTTGCAAACTTCTCAGCCTTGGGCGGATGGGATTGATTATACTGTATCTTAGTTGGTTATCCAAACTGAGCTAAACAGAGTGATCCTTATTTGCGGTTGTCGAACTCATACTAGTCAAGTCACACGCAAACAGCCAATGTTGCGGTGGAACATTGGATTCATTAGTTAAGATTGCTGCTTGCTTCGAATTTTGGATTTCCAGCTTTGAATTGTTTAGCCTTTGAAAGATATATACTTGCTACACTTATTTCCCATTTCCTAAAAAGAAGATTTTGGGTATGAGTTGTGTTATTGAGGTTGAATCTTCCATTCTTCGTTTTTATGTGCGCAAATTAAAGAACAGGATAAGTGGACATGAAATTCATACTCTATCCAACTTTATTCATGCACTAAAAGGTATGACTTGCTCGTGCGCTCCTGATCAGGGTACTTCTACTATTGTGAGAATTAACATAATCCTGGCATGCACCAGGATTAAAGGCAAACCAATTTCTTCGCCCGAGGAAGCAGTACTCAGCAGTTGCAACTCCTGAGAGATCAGGAAGATCCCTTGAACACGGAAGAAGGGGAGAGAGGAGGAGAATCCAACTGGTAAAGATTAAGGGACGGCCCCACAAACCTGAACAATATCCAAGCCCCTATCATTATGAAGATTGAAGCGTATGCAAACTTATTAAGCCAAAACAGTAAACCCTTCTCTCCCATGTACAAGTCAGTTGCCTTCTCCGCCAAGCTCATGTCCTCCCATTTCTTCGGATAACTCGCTGAAACCTTTGCCTTGGTGGATTGCGCGGCGTTCGAGACTCCTCCATCACCCCTCTGTTGCCTGGCTTGCCTTCTCGACCTTCTTCTGAAGCGTACTTCCACAGCTCCCGGCGGTGGCATGGTCGGTGATTGAACTGAGTCTGGCACGCCGCTGCCGCCATCGTTAACGTTGGTGTTGCCGCCACTATCAGGGGTACTACAGGCGATGGGATTGAATCTGAGAAAACGGTGTCGTGGATGGAAGAAGGTGTGGGAGTGCTTGGGCGTTGATAGGTTAATGAGGGAGAATGAGCTTGAAGAGAGGGAGCTGGTGCTCGGGTGACATGTCCATGGCTTCATGAGATGATAGCAAATGCAGAAGCGGCTAGACCAGCGGCTGCATTTTGCCGATAAGAATCTGCCCTTTCTTATCCTCTCTATGGGTGTTTTTGGAATTTCACAGCCCGTTTTCCGACTTCAGTCCTCTCAAGGGGCGGTGTGGTTTGGGCTTTTACATAAACATGGGCCCGGCTTTGAGAAACGAGTTGGAATCACGGTCTGTGGCCCAAAACCAAACAAAATCAATCGAGCAATATAAAAATGTACGCAGAAAAGTGTATGGGTAAACATATTGGGCATAAATGAACCGACAATAACAATAATTTTTACGTTTGTCAAATAAACATAATGTCCAGTGTTTTTCTTCGCCGAATGGACGAGAAGCTACCCAGTACTTTTTTTTGTTATAAAAAATTTAGATAGATCTTAAAAATTTTAAAAGAAAAAAGAAAAAGTAAATTAGTTATTCAATCCCAGTCCAGTATGAGAACATGCTGAAGTTTAGATCGTTAATGTTATCGATATTCTCGTACGTAGTCGATACAACTGCATTTATATTTTGTCATTGGGTCATGTAATTTTATCTATTACTACCTCCGGTTTGTAATATAAAGTCTTGTTTGACTTTTATTTTAGTCTTAGATATAAGACTCCAATTCACTTTGTTTTCCATATTTATGCTTTTTTTTCGAGATAGTCTTTCTAACTATAGTAGCTCTAACCAATACATTTAATTAGTAAGAATATTTTAGGAAAGATAGCACATATTTATTACAAATAACTAACTTAATTTCTTTTCTTAATCTCTTCAAATTAGTCAACTAGCTCTTATAATTAAAACCGAATGTAGTATTTAACTAAGATTATACTAATCCTATTTATAAAGCACTTTTAGCGTACTTCACACAAATTAAGAAAAATCTTAAACATCATACAAATCAAGAATAACCTTAAGTTACATTAAGTCCCTATCAAAATATAACTTTTCAGTTTTATCCCTATTTAATATATATATATATATATATATATATAACTTCAAACAAATAATTAACTATCTACACCATAATATATTCTTACTAAAAATTTAACGATATAATTTATAAATAGAACAAAAAGATATCTTCTCTCTGCTTTATAAATAGAACTAAAAATGTATTATTTAATCATAAATTACACATGAATCAATCGTAAGCTCATGCAAAACCTAAACAGTTGGGATTTCATTTAATAGTTTGAAATAAGGTAACATATAATTAGTCAGAGTTACAGACACGCGCGCACGTAAGTCACGTTTGGTATGAATGATTAAAAATGAGGGGTACGGATTGAGATTGAGATTGAGAAAATTTATTAAAAAAATACTTAACACATGAAAAATTGCTTGTTATATAAGATTAGACAAACTCATGTATGTAGAGTTAGAAAATACCATAGGAGGCGATGGTATTTCCCAATCCCACCTTCATGGGTTTGTCAAATCTCATGTAATAACTAATTACTCATACTAAATACTATTTAAATAATTTTTTAATTGTAATTTTAGTTCCTATTTGTTATTTTTAATATTCCATGCCAAAAGGGACCGTAGATTTCTCTCCAAATTGGTAGACGCTTCTCGCCATTCAGACGCTGGACTCTTATTAACTGCAGCGATGAAAAATAATCAGAGCCCAAATTTTAGTGAAATGCCCATACACTTCATATCAATCGATCTTGATAATTGGCGAATAACCATCTAAATTCGTTGCAGTCAACGAGGACTAGCTATCTAATAACCAAAGCACTGAATTAGCACAAATTTAAACTTGTTGATCTTGTATGACTTAAATTTTTTAGTGATTTGTAATGCATTTTTTTTGGTTGAATATTCTGATTAATTATCCAACGTAAACATATTGACGTATTATCATGTATAAAGCAATTTTTGTTACTATTATTGTAGTGCCGAATATCATTTCATAATATATATTAATTTAATTACAAAACACCTCTGTCGTGCGCACAGACAGGCACCTGAAAAAATAATATGAGAATTACTTCTTTTATACTTCAATGCTGGTGGATAAAAATATGGGAAACAATCATGTGATTTTAATCTCACAAAGATTTGAATCTTATTCCTCGTATTGTTGCTAGAGATTAATCTTTTTTGTTAAACACAGCCCCTGTAATTAAGTAGATTGCTGGTGATTTTAATTGACGGAGGCGTGTGGATTTTGAAAGAGTGATTGAAGGGGTGTTTGGGAATGCTTAAAAATGCTTCTAAGAAGTACTTTTCTGCAAAACGAGACAAACTCCTCTACATATTTACCGTAAACTATAAAAACACTTTTAAAATCATGATTTGGTTTACATCCAAACACCTTTTGAGTGTGGGAAAAACTGATCGAAAATAAAGGAGGAGGAGGGAATTAATAAGAGATGTTTGAGGATGAATGAGAGAAGAAGATGAAGTGAAGGCAGGTTTTAGGGTAAACATAGGAGATATTGGGAGTATTATGGATTAAATGATGGGGGCCTTGTCGTGTTGTGCCAAATGGAATGCAAGGCCAGTGCTAGTTTTAGTTTGCCTGGAACGTGGCTCCTTTATATGACAACTCTTCTCCCCACACGTCACTCTTTCATCTATCTCTCACACCCACTCCTACATTTAATTAAATCCATGCATATACATACGTATCATCACCCCATTAGCTCCATCGTGTGGCTGATTTCTTCTTATGTGCCCTCATCCAGCGCCAATGCAATCTTATCCATACCCTCACATGGAGTTTTATACTTTATTCCTGATGCGAAGTAATTAAAAAGAAATTAAAAAACAGTTATATCAAAAAGATTGGTGAATGCGCGATGAACAGTAGATATCTGGAACTCTCAGCTCTCTCAGTGTCTGATGCCTGACTAGACTTCTCAAGGTTTTCATCAATCTGAAATCGAATCTTCAGGGGCCCGACCTGTTTTCCTCTTCCCTTTTCTTTTTTTCCCAAATTAAAAACAATCAAACAACCCCACTTGCTATGCTATTTTGTTCTCATTCCAGACAAATTCCAATTCAAGTTTTTTTTTTTTAATATAGAGACCAAAGTTACACTGGGATTGATTTGATTTGATTAGCCATTTGCTGTATAATTTAAAATCATTATTAACATCTTACAAGTAAAAAATACACGCAGCGCATGACGAACAATTAATCAACCGAGACAAAACCCCGATATTCGAACCCCCTTCCAGACTGCCATACCAGCTGGCTCCCAAGCCTGCAGATTAGATTTGTATTAACAACTTTCTTTTAAAAAAAAATTAAGTTTGCTTGGCTGTAAATTTTACAATCTAAGATTAAAATTTAAACTTTTTGTTTATAGTTACAACTGAACTAGTTAAGAGCCCTCGGTAAACAACTGCTTCTACGTACAGATTATATATGCTGCCGTAGTGAGGCAATCTCTTTGGTTTCGTGTAACCGTAAAAAGCACTCAGAATGTCCTAAGACACATATGCAGCAAGGATGAATAATAATATAGTACAGCTCTAATCTCCTCAGACGTGACTTCGTTTTTTTCCATTGCCAGGAGGCATGCGACAAGTAGAAACACTTGAGAGAATTTAATAAAAATCTCATTCCCTGCAGAGATACGCTATCTTGTAATTAAGCACAAAAGAATGATGATCAAATAGAAATCATATGGAGTACGTCTCTGAGGAAATAAAAGTGAGTTTGCAGGTTGAGAAAGGTAGCTGAAGTTCGTGCTTTGGAATGTGTAATAAGGGCTGCCTCTTCAGTTCTCACATCACCACTTTCCTGTATGCCGCTCAATTTTATTCTTTCACGATGCTTCTTTAATTTCCTGTTTTGTTTTTTCGCACACATATTATGCATATATCATATACAATTCGCTGGCCCTAGTATTTTTAGATGCAGCCAGAGACATCTTTCGCCGGCTCTAAAAAGATGGATTAGCATTTAGAGTCCCAGATATTGAAATGGAGCTTCAAAACTGCTGTGGTGGGCGTGGTCCTACTCCACCCACTAATATATTCTAAGTTATGAGCCAAGACTTAAATTGAAACACAGCATACATGGGTCCACTCTACACTCCCTGTTGGTATCATAAGACGCATCACAATTAACTCACGAAAGTAACCCCCATTGCCCCTGAAAGACTCAGCGCCCCAGCCCTATCTGCAGCGATAAGTATGTTATAATTATAACGAAGAATTGGGGGGGCCAGAAAAAAACAAGACTTGGGTGGCTAGGGTTTACTGTATATGGGGCAAAGTCTCTATCTGAAACTGGGGAGGAAAGAAAGCAGAAAGAAAGGGAGACCCAACATAGAGAGAGGGGCTAGCTAGAGAGAGAGAGAGAGAGAGATTGGAATGATCTTGGTGATGTATCGTTTAGAGATACGGAGTGGAAAATGAGGGCAAGAGGGATGATTACCCGTAAGACTAGGGCAGTGCGGCTGCCAATCTCTCTAGGGCTCTCTCTCCCTCTCTGAGGTAAGCTGCTCAGCATATTGGATAAGAGACTGACTAATTTACTACTTTTCACTATCATTTACCATACACAATAAATAATCAAATATATATACGCTTTGTCACGTAAAAAGATGGAGAATTTATATGTATGGAAAGTAGTATTAGAGGCGTAGATGGTAGGGGGAGGGGCGGGGGAGAGAGAGGGTAGGGGCAAGTGGTGGGATGTGGGTGAATGCATGAGAAGGAAATGCAATGATGATGGAATAGTCAAAATCAGAGAGTTAAAATGCAAAGGAAAAAGTTGAAGAAGAAGAAGGAGAGAGTATGAAACGGACGAGACTACTGTTGCAACAGAATGGGGTGTGGAGGGGGAAACATTGAATAGTTCCATCCACGCCCGCTCTGCCTGACTGCTTCTTTTTCATGTATATCTCGTACTTTTTACCCTCGTACACAAGAAATCATTATTCCCCGCCCTCCTCTATTATTCATTCATCAATCCCCCTCCCTTTCCTTTTTCTTTCACCCCATCATCATCATCTGCATATATCATAAAACAGTTAATATCCAAGATTATTCACTGGGAGAGGATTCGTATTTCTATTTCCTCTTCAAATGAGATGGGAAACAGAGGTTGGAGAAGGCAAGAAATGATGAGGCTTTCAAGGGGTGAGATCAGGCAAGACACAGTGGGGAGAAAAACTCCACCAGCCATGACATCCGCCCCTTGCATTTAATGTCCCCTGCATTTAATTTTTGGGCCGCGTGCTTCCTTCGCTTATTCAAACCCCTCACCCTTTTTCATTTTTTCCCTTTTATATTTCTACCACGTGCCCTACCTCCTCCCTCTCCTGCGTCTCTTTTCTTCTTTCATCTCGACTTAATTAACATTACTAAGCTACCAAACACACACACATATATATCATTGTGTTTTCATTAACCCTAATGTGTTTTTGCGACTAAACTAGTTTACCATTTTATTTGACCAACCAAAAAAAGAAAGTAGTTTACCCTTATTGACGTACGCCAGACAATTGGTTTTTTTTTATCTTAACAATATTTACAACTTTAATTTATTTGATCTTACTAGAGATTCAATGAGTGAGGAATTAATTACTAGACATGTTCATCCGCAATTAAAACTTGCGTTTCCTCGTAAAAACACGGAGAAATCAAATACATGCACACGATCAGAACTTGGGTCCCTCTTAAGCATTTCCCGGCCATTATTTTTTTTTTTCCATAGATAAAACGTAGTCACTTTATTACGATGATGACAATATGTAGGAGCATGTAGCATATTTTTGGACCTCCCAAATGGCTGATAAAACTTCCCATTAAATTTGCCTTTGAGGATATGTACCAGACAGTTGCGAATTCTGTTTATTTTGTATGATACTTCTATGCAGGAAAAGGGCAAAAACAGAAGGAGAAATCATAATTAGCTGATCTCGCGGGATAAACTCAGAACGTGAAGGGCGAGAACCGAAAACAAAAAAGAGAACGTAACCTTGCAGTTTCTGTCTTCTCATTTTTTAAAACCTTATTTTCTATATTTGGATGTTGCCCCAGCTCTGGTCCAGTGCTTGTGCAGGTGATTAATACATCTACAAGTTCTCCTCCTCACTCTACACATTGAAACTGAATGCCAAAGCTATCATCATTTATTCTCTGTTTTTTTTTTCCCCTTAAAATTTGGAAAACCTCATATGTAGCTTGTACGTACCATCTTGGCACAGTAGCAGAGCAGTGTGTTTCCCTTGCGGCATATGAAGCCCAGGCATTATATTATTCTCACAAGTACAAGGAAAGGCTCTAACTTCAGAAATTCCATTACAGGATGCGAGCCAAACATACACAGGGCTACTAACCCAAAACACACAAACCCTAATGGCAATAGCTTGTGCTCCTGTATGTAGTATCGTTGCTCTCGGGACCCATGAGAGGCGTAGTAAATTTAGGAAGAGTTCATATTACTTTTGTGCCCTTGACATGCCCCAGACAAGTACAGGAATATCTTTGTATCTCCAGATTCGAATTAATGAGAGTTTAGAAGGATATGTGATCGAGTGAGGCTGGGGGGCCATATCTCCATCAAAAGAAGATCCCTATTGAAATTCACAAATCTTCAATTCGCATCATTCTATTGCCATTCATTCATTCATTCAGAACCCTCTACTTTTTTTCTTCCTTCCATCAAATTGAATATACCATTTCACACCTTTTTCCGTTTGGGTTTTTATCTTTGCCTCTCTCTCTCTCTCTCTCCCCCCTCCCCACACCCCCCTCGCCTCTATGAAAGTGCTTAATTATTATTTTGATATACCTGGTGATACCTTTTGATCCAAGTAAATTCTACTGATACCCCTCACTTTCTAAGCCCTCTTTTGTCCCTTCCCTTTTCTATGAACTCGTGTCTGTCAACTTCAGTCCTTCTCTCTCAGATATTTCTTTGATTTTCTCTCTTCATCACTCCATGTGCCTCCCTTCTATTATAAACCATCCCCTTCCTCTTCCCTCTCCACCTCCAATTCATACATACCAACCCTTTCTTCTATCTCTCTCTCTCTCTATCCAACAAATTGTTTTGTTGTGTCTTGTTTGCTTGTCTTTGTATTGTTGCGGGTGCATCCAGTATGGAACCTCAACAGCAGCAAGCAGCAAACGAGGATGCTGGAGGGAGTGGAAGAGGAGGGTATTTGTGCAGGCAAAGCAGTACAAGGTGGACTCCCACAAGTGACCAGATAAGGATACTGAAGGACCTTTATTACAACAATGGAGTTAGGTCCCCAAATGCAGAGCAGATTCAGAGGATCTCTGCTAGGCTGAGGCAGTATGGCAAGATTGAAGGCAAGAACGTCTTTTACTGGTTCCAGAACCACAAGGCTCGTGAACGCCAGAAGAAACGCTTCACCTCCACCTCTGATCATCTCCCCAGTCCCATGCACTTGCAAAGACCTCCTTCTTCCGCTACTACTAATTGGAAGCCTGACCACGAGTCCATTCTTCATCCGAAGTATTCTAACATACCGCCATCTCACGGTACTATATATTAACTCACCATCCCTCTCTGCATGTTTACCGGTATATGTTTCTTTGATGCTCAACGTCATCAGCTTTGTAATATTGTATGTTTGCTTTGTTGTACTACAGGCGTTTCTTCTGCTTCATCTTCTACTGCTGGGATGGTTTCCCTGGGCCAGATGGGGAACTATGGGTATGGATCTGTGACTATGGAGAAGTGTTTTAGGGTAAGTTGTATTGTACATATGACTCAAAATATGGCTACGAAAGATTCATCTATACGATGACGTTTGCGTTTTCTGCCTTTTCCTTTTATTTGTTGATTGTTGATTTTAATGCTCAGTGGGTACGTATAACTACTGTGTGCTGCATTGAAATGGAAGCAACCATCACAGGTAATTGCAACCATGTGAGATTTGATAGTGCAAACTAAGCAGGTGATAGTCTACTACTATGTGGACGACTAATATCTAACGACAAATACGGAAGAGGCAGATTCCTTTCTTCATTGATTCCTTGAAGCTTCCACAAAAGGAAGAACCTTGTAATGCGAACTAAAACGTTTCACGAGGCGAAAGTTTCATTCCGTCGACTATGTGCTTTAAATTAATTTTTGTTTTCTTCCTTTTCTCAGGACTGCTCAATATCAGCAGCAGGAAGCAGTGGCACCATAAGCCACAATTTGGGATGGGTAGGTATGGATCCATACTCAAACTACACTAACTTCTTGGACAAAATAAGGCCTGGCGATCAAGAAACGCTGAAAGAAGAACAAGAAGGAGAAGATGGAGCCCCTGAGATTGAAACTCTCCCTCTTTTTCCCATGCACGGTGAGGACGTCCACGGCTACTGCAACCTCAGGTCTGATTCTTCTTACTATGGCGGTGGCTGGTATCACGGCGATGAATATGGCTTCAAGAACAATGGCTCTCATCGTACTTCCCTCGAGCTCACTCTCAACTCCTACACCCGCAGATCTCCAGATTCAAGTTGAACCACTGATGACTTTCCATGTTCGGCTTCTTAAGTTGTAGATGCTAGCTTGTCTTAGCTATGTTCCTATATTTAGGTTCTGTATGTGAATTACTGGTTATGGTCAATTAATGAGCACATGAACTATTTAAGAAACTTGTTTTATGCTAAGAGTCATGTTCCCAACCCGACACGTGTCGGGCAGGGAACTTAATGGATGTTGACTAATAGATATTAAAGTTTGTTACTTTGTCCGTTTCCCAATAACATTCCGTCATTATTTTGCTAATCGGAATGATTGCCTTAAAAAATGAGCATAATCATGCGAGTTAATTTACATCCCTTGATAAAAAGAACCTGTTTTTCAGAATTTTGCAACAGCAGTCTCGATCTCTTTCAACCTCAGACCTCATCGTCATTATTTGGCTTAGAATGGAAAATGCGTCTCTCTGCCAGTGGCTAGAACCATCTTATTCGTTTCCCAGGATCAAAATAGGAAGTGTATGTAAATAAGCAAGGAAGAATTACGTATAAGTCTCAAACAAGAGACATGTTTGAAGACAAGACTCCTAGGTTTAGTTGTAGTTTATCACATTTGGGAGAGGACCAAACTGTCCCTACTAATTACAAGAAAACGAAACAAGTGGGTTATTCATATTTCATAGAATTTCCAACCAAAAGAGTCCCAAATCCCCTAATCGCACTTGCCGCTTCAAAACACCAAAGTGAGGATTGAGGAACCCACAAAATCAAAGTCGAGACTTCTCACCCACGGGCGGCCAAGAAGACGTCCCTGAATGAGAAAGACGAATGCTGCTGCGTTCGAGATGGGAAGGAAAGGATGCTGATGGTTAAGAGATTTTGATTTCGTGGTATTTTAATATCAAATAACAAAAAAATGTATATAAATAAATTTAATTATTAAAATTTGATCTAAACGGTTCACATATTTATATTTTTAGTATAATATTTTATATCAGATCTAATGATAGTAAACCCCAATTGATCTAATAATAAGAATAAAAAAGTGGAACTTGCCTTCCTGATTCCTCAATTTGTGTTTCAAGTGCCTGGTGTGTTAAGGGGATTGAGATTTTTTTTTTTTAAAAAAAATCATTTAATAACCCGCTGATTTCATTAACTTTTTCATAAGCAGGGCCAACGTGGTCTTTTTACGTATGTGGCAAATTACAATCAACTTCCTTCGCAAGACTTGTTTATGAAAAAAGTCCTTTTATTTGGGTTTATACGTAATTTTTTCGGTAAATAAGCTCTGGCCAGCGATTCGATCGTGTGAATGATCCGATTCTCTACAAGCAGCTATGAACATCTTTTCCCCCAAAAGAGCAGAGAGGTTTTTGTGGCTTTGAACTCTGGACAGAGATTTGTGTGGGGACCACTGAAGAAGCCCTGACAACTTGTACGGTAAGCTGGCTTCTTCTTCATTATTTATTTGAAAAATTTGTACGGCTGAAGATAAAGAAATTCCCATTCAAAAGTTTTAAATTCTAAAGATAAAAACTTTAATTGCCAAGAAAAAAATTACATGGCAATTTAAAATTTCAAGACAACATCAAGTTCTAGTTAATATGCATAAGCTTTGTTATTTATTTTGTTTAATTTGGTTAAAACGTTTGTTCCTCCGAGCATTTTATGGAGCTGTGGAGGGTGATGATGATGTTGGCGACAGCGACAGACCGTAAGAAATGAAATGACTAGAACTTTTTTGAGAAATGGGACTGCTAACATGAGACTCTACTCACACGTGAAAACTAATGTTACAAATTGGTAAAAGTTATAATTTATAGAAGTAGATGTCCTACGAAAAAAGAGAGAGAGAGAGAGACAGAGACGGCATTGGGGAGATCAGTGGAAAAGGAAAAGCTAAAGGCTGAGAAAGAACAGGTGGGGAAGGAGTTGGGGGAGGCATGATGAGAAGGGAGACTGGGCCGAATTCTGCTGCAAGTAGGAGGGTATACATTTTGAAGTTTGAACCCAACTTCGTAAATGCTGCATAATTATTCTGCTGCTTCTACCTACTCAATCATCCTATGGGCCACTCCCTACCACCCCTTCTCGCAAAATCAATTCTTCTTCCTCTGAAATCCCCCCTTTCAAACATTCCCACTTTCGATTCTGTGTGTGTTTAGTCATCATTATATACGTATACGTATATACGTACATGCATGCAAACTTTACTTTTGACACGTATTTCATAATGTAATTACCAATTCTAACTTATCCTTTTTTTCACTTTTTATGATAATCCAAACTTCGGTGTCACAAATTAATTAAGTGGACGCCATGTGTGCCAAAAGTGTCTCAACGGACTGGGGATTGCCGAGCCATATGCAAAAGGTGGTTCTCTAATCCTTCCTTTCTTTGGTGAAGACAAATTAAAATATTATTTTCCTGCTTGAGTTTGATGAAACCTTGCACTTTCGGGGCTTAAAACGGCGTTATGTGGAGTTTCGGGTAATAGTAATCTAGAGGCAGGTGCGTGCGCACGAGGAAATCATAGACTACTGCATTATTTTTGTTGGTTAGTAGAGAGAGATTGAGCCGTGAATCTTTAAAGCCTTTCGCTTCGACGGAATGTCAAATATTAGTACTTGTCATGCGTCAAACTTGTGCAACTCTGTGAACATACATATTTTCTTGGGAGCGTATTTGTAGTGCGTCGTTATTAGATTGAACAACCTGAGAACCAGATATTTTATTGCATTGTGAATAAATTTTTGCTACAGACCAGACCTAGCTCTAAGCCAAAGCCAACTCAGAGTAGTGGATATGTAAATGTGAGTCAAAATGAGATACAAAATTGATATGGTTACGGGGGGAAAAAAATAACAATAGTTGATCTTTGTTTGAACGCGAAGACGGGGGACTGATCGAGGATGAGGCGTCCCGAAGACAAGCTTAATGCTGTGAGCTAGTAATGAAGACGGGAAAGAGTGATCAAGCAGGTCATGGATGGGCTTTTCTTCTAGCAAAAAGCCATCGGGAGAGAGGCATTGACGGCCTTCTTTTAGGCTTGTTTGGAGAAGGTGGCGACTCTATGGGTTCAAGTGCTGCAGGAGGACTGGCGAATTTCACGTATCTTTTCTTGTGCAACTCCTTGGCATCATCATCTTCCTGGGCAGGCGCATTGGCAATGAACTTGAGGTCCTCAATCTCGGGATCATCCCTCTGCTTCAGCAACCTCAACTCTCTCCCCTTCACCTCCTGCAATTCGTTCTTAGTCTGCTGGAGCTCTTCTTTGAGGGACTTAATGCAGCGAGACATCGAGTTGGCTTCCTCTCTGGCTTTCTCAAGGCTCTGTTTTGCTTCTTGGATCTCAGCCTTCAATTCGGCCTCTCTGGACTGAACATTCCCAGTTTCACTCTGGGCCGCTCGTATCTAGACATATAAATAACATGAAGTGATGAATAACAATGCACGAAGCAGAGCCGCAAAAAGAAAATGATGCAGAATGAGCTGGAGAACCTGTTGAAACATGGGAGCGTAAATTTCGCCGACGAGTACTTTTTCGCCGAACAAGGCGACGGCTTCTTTGACGGACTTGAAGGGGGCTCGAGTGTCGATCTCAGAACGCGCCATGATGATCAAGATTGGAGCTTGAGGGAATGAAGAGGGGGGGGGGGTTGGAATTAATAGAAGGGGGAACGTTGTATGGTGGTTAGAGGAATGGGAGACTGATTTGGGCGGAGTTAATTAAATTTACTTTGCGTCCACTTCACTAGTATCTTGTTATTCGAGGTTGACAAGGAGGGAGGTGGTTGAAGCAAGCCCATTGGTTCCGTTAGCTGGTTGCATCCGTCTGACAGGGACCCGTCTCCTTTCTCCAGTCCTGTTGCTTTCACTTCATAATTCACAACTCTATCTGTCTTCACACTAACATATACAGCACCCTCTTTCCTTTCATGTGTGCCCTCACTTACTGCTCATTAAATATAAGTGATCCGCATGTTAATGCTGACATGACATTTGCACTCTTCTCTTTTAATTTAAATCAATATATCACAGTCCAATATACTATCATTAAATAATTTTTTTTTCCAATTGTGTCTCAAAGTTTTTGAAGTCGAAATTAAGTTTTAGTACCTAATTAATTAACTTCCTGAATCATAAAACAAACAGGTCACTGGAAGTTTTCTTATTATGAGAGATTGTTTCTCTTTCGGTTAATAACAGATTTAGCCAAAGGCTAATTCGACTTTGACAGATGGACATTGTCACATTGTATATATTTTGAAAAGCTAGCAGAAAAGGTTCATAATTCACAGTGGCGTTTAGTTAGTTCATTCTATGGTTGAACAGAATGATGTTTCCTGAACCAAAAGCTAACGAACAGGTGCTTTCTCGAGCCCAAAAAGAGGCTATTTTATTAAGAGTGGGGGAAAAAAAAGAAACCCTGCTACTGAGGGGCTATTTTATTAATCATAACAATACGAAATTACGAATAGTCAAGATGGTAGCGTTATTTTGGCCGTCCAGATAGTTAATTTATTTTTTTCTTCATAATTCTAAGTGGCATTAAAATATCGGAATGAGTGTATTTGTCATGAAACAGATGTTTTGTTTTCCTGGTCAAACAAAAAGAGAAATAGCATGAGTAGTTAATTCGTTCATATATTTTAATGTTGATATTAATTGCCGGTGATGGTTGATTCTACGAAAAAGGATTGCTTGGATGTGAATTATCATATCCACAGCAAAAAATGACAATGGGATATGGCAAGTAATTCGAAAGCTGAAAAAAAAAATCAATTATTGGAATATTCAGACCACGCCATGTGTGGTCCCTTATCAAAACTTGGGAGGCTTCCAAGTAGAGACAAAAGAAAAACAAACGAACCAGCAAACTCCGACAGACAAAAACCTGGGCCACAACAAGAAAGACAACGAATTACAACCTCAGTTGATCATCACAAAGCCATATCCGCTTTGTCTTCTGGTTCTGCTTCCTCCTCTGGAAAGCGAAGGTGCTTTCCTTTTGGGGTTGGCAAGCCCTTGAGGTGCAGCACGCTGGGCGATGCCTCTTCATTTTCCTTTTCTTCTTCTTCTTCCCCTACAAGCTCATCATCACTGTTGTAAACAAATCTCGTGTGTTTTCCCTCGAACTTGGGAACTGCCCTCTCGTTCACACTGATCTTGTTCAACCCTTCACACAGTTCGTCGACCAAGCCTCCGTCATCATATTCTTCATCCTCATCATAATACTCTTCGTCCTCCTCCTCCTCTTCAGCCACTTCCTCCTCATCCTCGTCGTGTGTGCTTGCATTCACCTGTATTGACCAGATGGATGCATCATCATCTTCTGCAGCGGGCTTGTCTTTACCTCCTCCTACTACTTCCTGATATGCCAGCTCAGAGGAGCATTCTGATAGATCCGATATTTCCGATTTGTCTGAAAAATCCATCAGGAGCGATCTGGTTATCTGGTTTTTATCGGAGTCAGGGCTCCCTTGATTCACGACCTGCCATTAAGAAACAAGATTCCATCAGACAATTCCATCGAGAAATCTTATTCCCGGTGAAAATCTAATTAGTTTCACCAGAAGTCGACGGACCTGAGAAACTGAATGTTCCTCGATTGCCTGAGGTGTCACTGAAGCTTCGCCGGAGAGATTGGAGATTTGGGGAGTATTAGCGGGAGTCGGAGCAACCACTCCCGAGGGGGAATTCACAAGTTGAAGAAAGGGACGACTTTCCAGCGATATTTTCGAAAGCACTGCTTCTTCTTCCACCCTCTGCAAGAGGGTCTTGACCTGACCCCTGAGCAGAGCCTCTCCGGATCCCGGCGTGTTCTTGACCTTCTGCTTCACAATGGAAGAAGACGGCGTCTTGAGATTGCCGCCTGCGAGCCCCACAATTGGAGAATCATTCGTTATATCGATAAGGACCGATCGGTCTTGCTGCTTCCCGTTTCTTTGCCTTGATTTTGTCAGAGCCTTCTCAGAATCTTCTGTCTTTCCTGAAAGAGAAGATAAATACGTTAACTCAGTCTTTCAATAATAAGGCCGATGAAAATTTGACAAATAGAAAGGGATTTTGAGAATTCGATTGTAAAGAAGATGACTCACTCGAAACTGGGATGTTGTTGATGAGGCTGATGCCGTTAGAATTGTTAGTAAGAGCAGCCGAGGCTTGAGATCTGGTGACTCTTCTTGTTGATGAGGGGGTCTCCATTGAAAACCTGAAATTGATTCAAGATTGCACAAACTCTGGAAGCTTTAAGCGATAATCGTGAAGAGAGAAAAGCAGAAGAACTCGAGATTGGGAAGGGACGCGAAGGTAGTGGGGTTTATAAAGGAAGTAGGGTTAATATGACCGTTGGCCAACGCGGCGTCCTACATCTTTATTTTAGCAAGAAATGGACGTTGTCAGCCGGAGAAACAAGAACTAGCCGTTAGCGCTCATTTTTTGAATTATGTGTCTGGTTTGGGCCACAAGGCCACATTATCTATAGTCCAGCCCATTGATAATTCTCTTTATGGTGGTTATTCTGCGATATTGTTTTTGTCACTTTGTGCCTGTGTACTTTGACAGATTTAATTGTTCTCTCTCCTATTATAGCTATTTATCTGGAATAAATATTGTTGTATTTTTTAAAAGATAATATTTTCTCATTCGTTTATGGAATTACTTAATTGCAATCAAATAACTGATGATGCTTCTAGACTGCTAATGGAGAAATTTCTCTTATGAAAATCAATTGTATTCCTGGCATTCAAAGTCTAGACTGCTAATTGGCACCTATTGAATATAGAAATAAAGTAAGAGATATATCCACGTATAAAAATTCGGGAACTGATGAATTGAGAAGGGTTGCTAATGATCTCGTGATCTCGGTTTGAGGCCAAAACTTTTTTTGCCCTTTCAACTGGCATTCAAATAATGGAGATGAAATTAGTAGATAATAAACGCAAAATGACAATATATTCGCATGCAAATTGTAGAAGATATCAGTTGTTGAGGAGGACTTTCACTGTACTCTTTTAGTCTTATTTATACGGTAGAGAGAAAAAAAAACATTTTGTCCTATTTATAGGTAGTAGAGAGAAAAAAAAATTGTACATGAATGTGCAACTTTAACTTTTATTTATTATCTGGTGCGTGCTTGGAAGGGTCCCTTGTGGGTGCTCTCAAACCCCACATCGGATGGGTGTGTGAGTGTGTTAGTGTGTATAAGTAGGACATTCGGGCTGTTTAAGTACCACCCGCGTTAGGTGGTTTTCCCTTCAGTCTCTGGTCCAAAAAAAAAAAACTTTGATTTATTATCGTGTTAACTTCATTTTCATGAGATACATTATATATAAAATCGGAATAAAGTTGAAAAGTTGTTAGATTTTAAATGAGAGTTGATAAAATTTAAAGTTTTTATTAGTCTGTAAAATATGTTAAAAGTGGCTTATAAATAAAATCAGAAGAATGTTGAATTTGAAAATGGGAAAAAATAATCTGGTATATTTAATAATGAGTGTTATGTTAGCCTACCAAGTTAAATTATGGCCTCCAATTTTTACCCTTCATTTATTATCATGTTGATTTTTTTTTGCAAGTATAATGTATATTATATAGATATAAAATTGAAAAATTATTGAGTTTTAAATGACAGTTAATGAAATTTCAGATTTTTTTTCTATCTATATGAAATATATTAAAAGTGACTTATAAATAAAACCAGACGAGTACCGTTGTGTTCTAATTTATAAATCACTTGTAGGGAAAAAAGATCATTCCTAAATACAAGTCATTTGTAGGATAATTAATAAGCTTTTTTGTTTTAATTTTACCCCGTTGACTTAATAATTGCAGAAAGAGATAAAGTAAATATGTGAGAGGAAATATAAAACATATTTGTAATACCCCTTCTTTAAAAAAGAATAAATATGAAAAAATTATTAATTTAATGTTTTTTTTTTGTTTGTAAATGTGGGACAGAAGTGATTTGTAAATAGCATCGGAGTGGCATGGTAGCAAACGCCAGTCATGGAAGCGAGACAGCTTAGAAAATGACAAGCCTCAGCATCAGATGAAGAACACAGATGCTGTTTTGGAATGGAAATGATGAGAATAGCAGCGAGTATGTGGGCATCCCGCAGAGTTGAGTTGTGTGTACGTTTTATGGGCGTGAATACTGACGCTTTTCAAGCTCAAGGTCCCCATCGTGTTCCCTTTCGAATGCTTCCACGTTCCTCCCTCTCATTACTCCTTCCACATTCCCTTTTTTTTTTTTTTTTTAAATTTGCCTGAACCATCATCATATCCCCGCCCGCAGATAAATCTGCATATATACGATTGAGTCCCAGATTATTATAAGACAATGCCTTGACTGAAGCTTTTTAAGATTACAGAAACCCTGACGAATATACTGAGTATTTAAATTTTTCTTTGACCTTGAATATTGAATATTTAATTAAACCTTGAGTTTGATTTTTGTTTTTTTCATTTAAAAAGAAAAAGGTTAGATGATGATGGTACACACGAGAAGGAGGAATTGGTAGGCATGGGATGAAGGATGAATTGGTAGGCATGGGATGACGTTACAGGGGATGCAATTTTCAGAACAAAACAGTGAGAATTGACTAATTCTGTATGTGTGACGATGCCCCTGCGCATGTGCAGTTTCCCTTTGGCTTTGAAGGTTAGGTGATCCCATTATTATATCCGCCCCATTTCTCATCTCATCTTCTTAATTCGGCCTAATTATCATTAATTTATGCAAGCAATCATCCACGGCTCTAACACTCTCAACGGCTCCTATTAATTAATTACCCACCATTTTCATCGTCCTTTTCAAGCATATACTGAATGCATATTGTGTCTAAATAAAAGGAAAGAATACACAAGACGTTTAATTTCACGGATTCGGATGTATCTAGGTAATTAATAGTAATCTCATCTTAACTGAATATAGAATTTAAACGGTGTCTGTCTAATATATATATATATATATTAATTGAAGTTCAATTTCTTTTTGGGCTAAAGATACAACTTGTTATGGGAAAAAATAAAATAAAAAAAGTGGAAAATGAAGCTGGACCTAACCAAAGGAATAGAGATGGGAACGTGAGAAAATCCAAATCCTGAAATTAAATGCTGATCCTGATCGGCTGATGGGGTGAATGAGGGAAGCACATACTGTCCACAAGAAATATATCAGCACCGGGGAGCGTTCATGAGAAGCCGGCTTCTAGAAGAAATGTGGGGGGAGAGAGAGAGAGATGGGGAACGGGAGACGGGCTGGTAGCTGGGTGTGTGATTTATGAGCACAACTTCTTCGCCCTTCCCCGGCCCCGTGCCCCGTGCCCCGTGGTAGTTAGAGCTGTCCCATTTACATCTTACTCCACCCCCCTCATCCATTTTCATATATAGCCATTACCTTCTCTTCCCTTTCCCCCCATCCACTCTCCTACTCATCCCTCTCCCTCTCCCTTCACTCGTACTTGTACCCCAACATGGCACCCGCCAAGACTCTCACTTCCCTTTCTGACGAGAACGCCTTCGAGTCTCGCTTCCTCCGCGACGAAGACGAGCGCCCAAAGGTCGCCTACAACCAATTCAGCAGTGATATCCCCATCATCTCTCTCGCCGGCATCGACGAGGTTGACGGTCGCAGGGCCCAGATCTGCAAGCAGATTGTTGAGGCCTGCGAGGATTGGGGCATCTTCCAGGTCGTTGATCATGGCGTCGAACCTAGCCTCATCTCCGACATGACCCGTCTCGCCAAGGAGTTCTTCGCTCTTCCCCCCGAAGAGAAGCTCCGCTTCGACATGTCCGGCGGCAAGAAGGGCGGTTTCATCGTCTCCAGCCATCTCCAAGTAATTTGTCATCTCCCTCTCCATATTATTATCATGCATTCATTCCTTAATTTTATGCGTAGCGAACATATTGATATTGATTGCGCGGTGGCGGGTGCAGGGGGAGACGGTGCAGGATTGGAGAGAGATCGTGACTTACTTCTCATACCCGATCAGGAACAGAGACTACTCCAGGTGGCCGGACAAGCCGGAATCCTGGAGAGAGGTCACAAAGCAGTACAGCGACAGGCTGATGGGATTGGCATGTAAGCTGTTGGAGGTTTTGTCGGAGGCAATGGGCCTGGAGAAGGAAGCCCTCACGAAGGCGTGCGCGGACATGGACCAGAAGGTGGTGGTGAATTACTACCCCAAATGCCCGCAGCCGGACCTCACCCTCGGACTCAAGCGTCACACCGACCCAGGCACCATCACCCTCCTCCTTCAGGACCAGGTCGGCGGACTCCAGGCCACCAGGGATAACGGCAAGACGTGGATCACGGTCCAACCGGTGGAAGGCGCTTTCGTCGTGAACCTTGGAGATCACGGTCATGTGAGTACCGACTAGTGATTACGACACTTCGCTTGTGCTTTTTCTTTTTTTTGACAAGCGACACTTTGCTTTGCTTTGATTGCGTGCCTCATCAATGCATCGGTTCCATTCACCCGCCAGAGGTGTTCCATAATGTTTCGGCATTAATTAATAATAGTGATGGTGGTGTGGTGTCAGTTTCTGAGCAACGGGAGGTTCAAGAACGCGGATCACCAGGCGGTGGTCAACTCGGAGCACAGCCGTCTGTCGATAGCGACGTTCCAGAACCCAGCGCCGGAAGCGACAGTGTACCCGCTGAAGATTAGGGAGGGGGAGAAGTCGGTGATGGAGGAGCCGATCACGTTCGCGGACATGTACAGGAGGAAGATGAGCAAGGACCTGGAGCTGGCGAGGTTGAAGAAGATGGCCAGAGAGGAGAAGGAATTGCAGGAGATGGAGAAGGCCAGATTGGAAGGGAAGCCCATTGAGCAGATACTTGCCTGAATGTCAAATAATTCGATATGTTTCATTTAGTACGTGTGGGTTATGCTATGTAAAAACAGCGCCGTGTAGTTGCCGTCGGTGTTTTGGTGGATTGTCTTTGGATCAGCTTTTCCCCGTAAACCCCATTACTTGGTCTTAGACATGAACAAATAAGTTGTGCCCCCTCATCATCCATCATCTCTTGCCATCCCGGCCCCTATACTTTCATATTAGTTCTTTCCGCACATTCTTTAGTCACAACGTACGTGTTTGAAATACTTATTAATTCCAAACACACGGCGATCTTATCATATCGTTCAAGAATCAGTATAATTTTATTAGTACGTTATTAAGAGAAAGTCGAATAGGGGCGGATTAATTCGTACTTCATATGTGGGGATAAAACCATATAATCGAATGCGTTGCCCGTAGCTTCAAGCTAGCTAGGTGGTTGGCGCTTACTGTAGGCGGAAAGGATTAAGAATAAGCGGAAGAGCTGAGGCCACAGAGTTCATGGGGCCTTCTCTGCTATGACGTCTCCGTGGGAAATGCGCGTCGCCTCCTCTCTCTTTCTTCTTTCCCTTTTTTTCCCCCTTTTTCCGTTTTTTTTATTGGTAATATCCCTTTTTCCTTGTTAAAAGAAAAACGATTTCAACAGAATTTTCACATTTTTTATTTAATTTTTTCCCTTTATTGTTTGCAAACAGTTGGCTTCAATTAATGTGAACCCACCACCTTGTCCTGTATGCCTCAGCTAACTATATGCCCAATCCTCTCTTTTTTTTGGCAAAACTGGCTCCCACTCCCACATTATTCGGCGGAATTGGTAATTTGGGCAAGGATAGATGTTATTGGGATTACCCTCAGTGCTCAACGACTGAAATCTGTACCATCCAATTTAATTTGAATTGTTCAAATTTAATTTTGTGTCACATTCTTTAAAAAATTATTTTAATATGTATAAAATCTAAAATAAAAATAATATCTTGGCTGTTATTTTTTAAACAAGCAATTTTTTATTTAAAATTTTTAAATCTAAATCATCAAAATTATATTTGCAAAACCGATTCCCATGTTTTTTTTTTTGCGCAACTAACAATGAATATGGTCTCTCGATTGGCCATTAAAAAAGTAAAAACCTGTCAAAAAATGTTGCTCCCGGTTATTTTATTTTATCTCTGTCATAAAAAATTGCAAATCCTTGCCTACAAGGAAAACAATGGCGCACGAGTTAACATGACCGGCATCCCATATTAAATGGCCGACATTCCGCATCCATGTCATAAGAAGTACAATTCCTTGAGTTCTATAAGGAATACGATAAATATATACTGTGTATAAATTAATATGTTATACCATGCATAATATTCGATGTTCCATGTCCATGTCATGTTGTTTTATCAAAAATAAATGTTAATGTTAAGGTTCAAACTCAATACCATTGTGACTAATGGCATTGATAATGGGGCAACTAGCCATTGTGACTGCACATATTTGTTATTGCATATTAGAAAATTAAATACTCCTCCGGTCCTTAATATAGGACCCAATTCTTGAGTTGGTTTTGATCCTAAATATAAGACCCCTTTCTCATATTTATCAATTTTCTCTAAATTACCCCTATGAATACTCCCTCAACCATAATCAAGTAAAAGAGGGAGATAGGGTATTAAGAAAGATGATTATGGTGTTTTAGGAAAAATGTGTCACTTTTCTTATAATTAACTAATTTACCTAACTTCCTTAATCTAATCAAATTAGTTAAATGGGTCTTATATTAAGGACAGGAGGAGTATCTTAGCTGAGGGAACGTTAATAAACATGCTTTTTAATAATATCCAGGTGAATTGGGCGTGATGCCTGTGTTATGCGAGTCTGAGGTGAACTATGCCGTGCATGGTTTATAAATAATACTCGTTTGGTCCTTAATGTTAAACATAATTAAAGAGTTGATGTTGGTCTTATATCTAATACCTATTTTACAAGTTTAACAATTTTTTTTTAAATCAACCTATTGATATTCTGCCAATTGAAGAGGAAGGAAATAAATTAAAAAAAGATGATTAGGGTATAGAAAAAAACATATTACATAAACTAATTTAAGTATCATTTTTAATTCACTCAACTTAGTTAATCATGTCTTATATTAAGAATCGAATGAGTATAATTCATTATAAATTATAAATTTTATGTATTGATTGATATTGATGGCAAGGATGGAATTGGCCAATATTCAATGAAGCAAGACCCCATTTAGCTGCCGGCCGAATTTAAAAAACGCCATTAACCTCATTATTCAGGCGAGTTTCTTTATGGGTCCGGGCCTTTAAATGACTGTGCTTCCAAATTGGGCCATTAGACCGTGTAGCTCAAAATTGGTGAAGGTTATTGGGCTTCTAGATCCATTAGTTTTTTTCCCCAAAAAAGGCGACGCAGATTGGGATCAATGCGTTGAAGTATTAATTCAAAATTATTAAAGCAACTAACGGGGGAGGGAGTTGGTTCAAGTAGTAAGCAGCTTGATACTGCTTAAATGAGATATTGAGTTCGAGCCTCCAGTAGAGGACACCCAGATATGCTTAACTTGAAAATGATGATTTCTTCATACTAAAACCTGAAAAAAAATATTTTATGCTATGTCATTTATTAAATTATATTTAATAGTTGTTGAAATCAAATAATAATTACGAAAATTCAGATAAATTTATTGACGTGATACCATTTTAGTAATTATATATGCAAAAGGCGAGTTAGAGAAAATCAATTATTTCAACATTAGTTTTTTTAAGAAAAAAATCATGATTAATCATGATCACATAAAACCGCAATTACTTTGGAAAATCTCGATTATTCAAAGTCACGTTCACCCAACTCTGATTAAAAAGAGAAAGCAATCAGTTGACCCATTAAAGTAAAACCCAGAAGACGAAGCATTCCCCGCTTCCCTACCTCTCCCCCATAAATTCTTGCGCAAGGACCACTTGTTTTGCTTTCGTTCGCCTTTTTTCCCCCTCAGACTTTTTCCTTGTAGTACAAAAAGCAAGCGAAGTTTTGGAGATGCTTTTCTCAAACTTCACCGCGTAATATTAACACATTATTTTTATCCGCCGCCCGCTGGGCACCTCTGAAAGGGGTTGGTTTACAGTTTACACAGTGATTGATATGTCTTTTGGTTCAGATTTTCATTTCTATAAGCCATTCCCTGAGAATTAAATCATCCCGTGACACTATCCTGTTATTGTTGCCCCCAATAAGAAGAGTGGGAATATGCATTTTCATGAAGCCAACATGTTTTCCTGATGTTAAAAATAGTATTTTTGCCCCTTTTCATCCCAAGCTTAGTAATATGCCTCCTTTGGTGTTTAACTCGAATTGCTGGGATTTAGTGTAGAGATATCAGAGTAAAAGGAGATGCGATTCTGGGAAGATCCAGAAACAATGGGTTTGATCCACACAAGTCCCATCCATTTGCTTTCTGTTCTTAATCTTCGCTAACTATGAAAATAATCCCCTTTTCCTACTTTGCCAACTCCGTATTTACCTCGTCAGCGATCAGGTCCGCCAGATTTTGGTAATTTTTAATTGCCGGTACCCCTCCTCCCCTTCTATTCTTCTTTTAATTCCAAATCTAATCCTATTCCTTACCCCCACATAAACTATAGATATATACTCTATATGTATGAGAGAATTATTCGGTGAATATGCCCGTATGTCATGAAATTTCTCGGGGGTCAGTTGTGGACTTGGACTCCCATATTCAGTCGCTGACCGGGTCTTCCCCAGTCATGACACGCGTCCTTACCTTGTTGGCAGAGAATGACATCACATGCTGTACGTGTGTGTAATAGAGGAATCAACTTAAAAAAGAAAAGCCTTTCCGACGTTGCCACCCTGCCTGAATCAACACATTTCTTGATTGGGTTTTAATACTCAGAGACCACATGTTATTATTTATTCAATATCGCTGATAGAGCAATGATATTATATTACTTCCGGTCTTAATTATAAGATCTCATTTTAAGACAGGAAGTAAAATATATATTAATATCTGTGTGTAATGGAGACTGGGAATTTTGGTGGAAGTCACGAGGGAGCAAACCAACAGGAGAAGATTTAAGCATATGCATAATCAGTTCTTGTAGTTTGTCAGATATCAGAACTATGTCTTATGCTGCGCAGAATTACAGTCAGGTCCTAAAAAGAAATTATTAAAAAGTTTTAATAACGACCTAAATAGTATATAATGACGAGTTCCAGAATAGAAAATGACAATATTTAAAATTTATTTTATAATTTTTTTAGGGTCTTATTGTAATTTTTTAAAAAAAACGTGTTTCTCTCTCTCTCCTTTTTTTTTTTTTGGTTGTTGTTCAAGTAAGTTTCGTTTTTCTTATCAATTGTACTTATTCAAATCCTTTGTCTAGAAACGCAAGAAAGATCGACTCTTTCTCTGCGTGAATTTTTCTCAGTGTACCGAGTTCACGAGCACCAGAACCCGTGATTTGATTATGTAAAATGGATTGAAAGAAATATCTTAAATTTAATCCGATTCTTTTCAAAAGAAATGATGAAATAATTTTTTAAAAGCTTTGTTTATCTCTTCTTTGAATCAATCTAAACAAGTGTTTACAAAATACATAGTGACGAAGCAATTTTTTTTTTTTTTTGGGTTGGGTTTTAGGTGTAATAGGATATAGCCAAATTGCGATTTGATACTATTCTCTTTCCGACCAGAAACGGTTCAGAAATAATCCTCTCAACAGCTATGGTTCTTGAGATTCAAAATTATGTAATTAACAGCTTGTAAGCAAGATTCTTATTTTAGTTATGGGCGAATCGTTGCCGGGTGTCTCTAAAAATCTGCTCACGTGGATTTATAATTAAGCACCGGCATTTCTAGACTGTGTACTTTCCAGTTTTCACACAAAACGTGTAAATATGGTTTTCCCTCTGTGTGTGTGTGTGTATATAGACAGACACACACACACACATGCGCATATTAGAAAAAGTAGCCCGTTTCACACTTCTTGCATTGACAGCGAGCGTCGTGGATGATTATTGAAAAGCAAAAAGGACAAGTGTTGTAATCAAAACCAATGCAGAGAGCCACCAAGCTACGGATCTCATCGAAGACGTTGTTTAAAAGAAAATAAAAATGCACACTGACTGCTTCTATGTTTATTATTTATTTATTATTATGAGGACAATTACAAGTGTGGTCTGAGAGGATTGCTTCAATATAAGCGGGTATGACACAGGGCTTTTCCTTCTTTTTTTTTCCCCCGGGGGGGGGGTGGTCGCGTGTGTGTTGGGCATATGAATATATATGCAGCCGAAGCAGTTGCGGAAGGAGACGTGGTAAATCTTGAATGCCCAGTCGCAAGTCACACAAAGGAGAGAAACAGTGAAAAAAGGGAGTGAGGATCAAAGGTTGACGTACATATTTAAATTGTAATAAATAAG
>NW_021634348.1:0-68270 GCF_004799145.2 Neltuma alba | reverse complement strand
TTTAATATTTAATTTAGTTCTAGATAAATACCCCACCCACTTTATCTCTTATAGTTATCCATTTTTCCCAAGGTAGCTTTATTGTAGCAATTGGATATATTAAAAGTTTCATCAAATGATACTTTTAATTAATACACATGATTAACAAAGTGTATTTTAGAAAATACGATACCTATTTATTTTAAATAACTAACTTAACTAATGTTTTTAATCTACTCAAATCAGTCAACTAGTTATTATATTAAGGACCGAGTGTGATTATAATATTGAGATTTTATATTTAAAATTATATTTAATTGTTAAATAGTTCATATACTAGGGACTGAGAAAATAATAATAATTAACACACGCACAAACGCGCCTTGACTTGCAAATATGCTGCTTCGGTTGTGGCGGAAACATCCATGGTTTGGATGGTCACCATGTGATTCATGGCGTGGAAAGCGAGAGCTCAGAAGGAAAAAGGGGTTTGGAAGATGAGTTAAAATATTGTGATAAATATAATTTGCGTATTATATTCTTATATATAATATTATCTTTTAATTCAATTGCATTGTCAGTATGCCTTAGATTGATTCGGATGCAAGCTGTAGAAATCAAATTCAATTATAATAGGTGGTGATACCAAATGGAGTTTGAATCTAATGAAAAGGTTAATTAATCTTTAGTTCTTCACATTGTGATAAAATAACATTCAAAATTTTTAATGGAGGGTGGTTTTTAAGGATAAATATGAAAATATATAATACTCCTCCGGTCTTTAATATAAGACTCATTTAACTAATTTGATTAGATTAAGAAAGCTAGGTAAGTTAGTTAATTATAATACATGTGACATATTTGTCCTAAAACACTATAATCATCTTTCTTAATACTCTTATCCCTCTTCTACATGATTATAGTTGAGGGAGTATCCATAAGAGTAATTTAGAAAAAACTGATAAATATGAGAAATGGGTCTGATATTTAGAACCAAAACCAACTCATCAACAATTGGGTCATATATTAAAGACCAGAGGAGTAAAATATTATGAAAGTAAAATCTATTTAGGGTTTTCTTAGTAAGTTACTTTTCTAGTTGTAAAGAATTGATGCCTATAAGTTTACACCTTTAATTAATTAAACAATACGACTTGTGCTATTTGTGATTAGTTAAATGTCATAGTGTCATACTGATAGTAAAGTTTTTTGTTTTGTTTTGCAGAATAAAAATTCCTATTATTATCATTTACTTATTTAGATGTTTCCACACACACACACGACCCAGAGAGTTTAGATCACATTAACCTAGTCTATTTTTATGGCTCGCATTCCCTTCATTGTTTTTTTTTTTTTGCCAACCATTGTTTCACGCCTTTTTAGTTATATGATATATATATATATATATGTGTGTGTGTGTGTGTGTGTGTGTGTGTGTGTGTGTGTGCAGTTATACTATGAACTCTTTTATCTATGACTGGCGCTTATATATAATACACATATTTCTCTAGTGCTATTTGCAAGGGAGATAAGCTTTTTGCCATATTTTAAGACATGTATAAGTAATATGATTTTTTTAGTGAAACACATTGAAAGTGAATTATTAAAAAAAAAAGTATAATATTACTTATAGTTCTAAATATAAAAGCGATCCCAATATATTGTGTCTATGATATTTATCTATTTGCCCTTAAACAATCTTTATGATGATTGCAATAATTATTTTAATACACATGATTTATAAGGATATTTTTAAAAAAAATGATACCGATTTGTTGTTCATAATGAACAATTGACATAACTAATTTTTCTTAATATTGAAAAATTATTTATCTAGGTTTTATATTAAAAATAAGACACGATGCTCCGTACAAAACAAGACAGGCGAGGCCGATGGGAGGGTGAAGTTAACATTTACCTAACAGGAGTTGGATTAATTGATTACTTGAAACAAAAAAGTTGGATTAATTAATAGAATGGGAGGAGTCGGTTGAGGAGAGTAAACATGTATGGCTAATAAATAAATTAGTCAATAAATACGGCACAGCATATCTTTGAAAAAAGAATGGTACATATACATTTGTGTGTCAATATTTTGTGAAGGGAAGCATCTCCAGATGCATTCCATCTGCAAAAACACGTTCCAATCCTCGTCCCCTCTGTGGTAGTTGGGATGTTATGTCTTGAAAACATTTATGAAGGACGATTTTAAAATGTCATAATAATTTTCATAAAAATGAAATATCAATAAGTTTTACCTACGTACTTTTCTATATGCATATTTGATATGATTTGATTAAATAAGTGTGTAAAGACAATAAAAGCATCTATTATGAGTACGGCTAGAAAGTTAACTATTTACCTTCCTTTGTTTAATATAAAATTCAGCTAATTAATTTGTAAAGATTAAAAAATTAAAAAATTACTTAATTATAACATACATTACAAGATTTTTTTAAAAATATTTATGTATATGATCAGATTATACTCTTCTGGTTCTAAATGTAGGATCTATCTTATAGTGTGATTTACACTATAAAATGAGTCTTACATTTAAGACTGAAAGGAATATGTTTAGTTTATAGAATATGTTTAGTTCATAAGTTAGGCAAATAATTTTGAAAAAAACGATAAATATAAATATTTTAAAGTAAATTTTAGTTTTTTTAATATTTCTAAATTAATCAACTGATTGAATTTGTGTAACATAGAGATGACACATAGGTATTAGTCCTATTCAGAGGGGTTAACTATGAGATGGAAATGACACGTAGATATTAGTCCTATTCAAAGGGGTTAACTATCACAGAAGTGGCACAGTGGTATTGGTCCTATTGATGGTATTGGTCCTATTGAAAGGGATTATCATTTAATCTGAGCAAGCGTACATGGGGGGAAAAAAAAATCAATTCGAGAGTTATCCCTGTTAAACTAATAAGATTAACTCTGGGTTTCTGCTTGGTATAAGGGGAATGAACAAAACAGGAGGGAAATTTTTAATGAGTTTAATTAAAATAAATAAATTTAAAAAATTTTAATTAATTCTTCTTACCTTTTTTGTTTTACATATTTTTTTATTAAAATTTTATAACTACACTCTTCCAATCTTTCCAATTCATTAAAATTTTTCTTTCCTTGCTTTCTGGCTTTTTTAATTTTCCTCACACCAAACACAAGATAATAAAAAGCGCGTGACAAATTAGTATTTAAATTATTTGAGAGATATGCTCATTTATTATCATGTTGTACCTCAAACAAAAAGTTAGACGAGTGTGCAAGGAAAATAGAGGGCTGAGAATACCAGAATTTGACTATTATTGAGAATATGAGCCAACCCAAAACTTGCAGTTCGGGCGGCGAGTTGGAAGACAATAAGATAAAGGATGGGAGTCAGACTAAATACAAATTGTTTAAATTAATTCTAAAATTTGCAAATACAAACGTATAATTTAATTGATATAAATATTCCAAAAAAATCAAGTATAAAATAATGTTTTTAAGTTAGCTGGCCACTGCAACTCATATTATAACGACCAAAATAAAAGATAAGAATGAACGAGAGCCAGACGTTGCAGTGCAGATAGGCGGCGTTCCATCTGGAGAAGGAGCCAATTTGACACTGCTGGGGATAATTCTGTTTCCGATCTTAATTATAAATAAGATCTTATAATTAAAAACGGAGATAATATATTATAAATATTTTTTTTTGTTTAAGACAAAGGGGCAGCTAGGGGAGCTTAGCCGGTAGGAAGAGCCCACGAATGAGCAGAGAAGCCGAAGATGACCAGTAAGGTGAGAGGATGAGAAGCATGTGCAGCGATGTGGATGGCACGTGTCAACGTCAACGGGAGTTGTCTTCACGTGAACGGTGGGTGGATTTTAAAAATGGGAAGAATAGATAAGAAAGGCAGAAACAGCATCTGGAGCTACCAGGAAAAATTGGGGCAAAAAAAATAGTAATAATAATAAAGGCATCTAGAAAGCGGAAAGCTGTGGTCCCCACTCCACGTGTCAGGATTATGGACATAATTGGCTGCCCTTCACTGAGATGACACTTCGTGTCTTTTACCGGAGGCGCCGTAACGGGGCTGCCTCCTCCATACACCACCATCTTATAGTTATTTATAGTTTCATTATTATAGAGTGATAATATTTAACAATTGTAAAAGTAATTATTATTTATTTTTAATTACTCCATATAATTATATTTCACAGACGTTATTATTATTTTTATACATGTTTTTTATAAGATTATTAAATTTAAAAAAAATAAAAATGCGGTTGAAAATTTCTAATTAATTTTCTTTTTTATTTTTCCTTCTGTTAAAATTTTATGATGTCTATTTTTTTAAAAAAAATAAAACTGACTGAAATATTCCTATCACTCCCTTCAACTTTTCTCAATCAGAATAGAAAGTTAATATAGGCCGTGGACCTATTTCATCTCATTTATTATTACTATCAGGTATTAAATAAATATGGACACATTTTTTAATAAAAATTTGGATATTAATTTATTATGTTCAGTTTGTCTGTCTTGAATATTTACTTCATGTATGTTAAGTCAGGCCTCACGTATCTGAATGTCCGGACCAAATTAAATTTTTATTATTAACATTTTACACTGTCCATTTTATATTTCCACCACACATTTTAAAAAATAATAATTAAATTAAGTTATCTATATTCGTTATTTTATGTTTTCTAAATATACACAATCATATGTTTTGTGTTTGAAATATTATGATTTAATTAGAAATTCACATAAAAAATAATACAAATAAGTACACAACTATATATAATTGAAAATTTTGATATAAGACTACACTTTTAAAATTCCAGTCCTTGAAAAGTGAAAACACTCATTACTCATTTTCATATATTTAAAAAAACATTAAATTAATAAAATTTTTAAAATTTTTCTCTGTATTCACAAATGATTCTCACTTTTAACCGAGAATTAAATAAATGTAAAATTAAGCAAATCAATAAATACCTTACAAATCATTTATATTTAGGACAAAAATGTTTTTATAATAAGTAATAACACCGGAGTGGTCCCTTTTTTTTTTTTTTCATTTTCTTCTTCACCAACCAGTAATGTTCAGAATAAACTTACAAGATTATGAGAGGATCTGAACGCTTCGGAGGAAAAAAATGGGGGAGGGAAAATTGCAACGACCTCAGGACTCAAAAACCTTTCAAAATAGAATGGAGGAAAAGTTCTGCTCTTTTCTGTAATTTTGAATTTTAAATTAAAAAAATGGACAAGATAAAAAAAGAGAAGGTAATGGGAAATCACATGATCAAAAGAGGCTGATAGGAAAATTTGATTACGATACGTGGAACTATATGATGTATACGCGTTTTGGATATGGTGTTTTCAATATCATAATACCCCTGGCATTTTAAGAACAAAAGCAAATAGAAAGCCAGCCAACAATCATGGCTTTTTGTGACGAGCATGAGATGTTCTAGTTGACGCTAAAAATGTTTAGATAAAAAAAAAAACTATAATTTTAAGAATAATTTTATAATAAACGAAGTAAATATCATAATTTGAAGCTGTATAACAAAAATTTGGTTAATCCGTGAGAATCACCGACATTAACCCTTTTTATAAATTTATTTGGGTAAAATAAATGAAACAAATTCCCTCCCTCCCTCCTGTATATATTTTTGTATTTCATGTCCGATATACTACTTTCGGTCTTTAACATAAAAATTAATTAGTTAATTTAAAAATATTAAAAAAATTAATTAAGTTTATTATTTGTAATAAAAATATGTTTTTTTAAATAGTCCTGCTAATTATGTGTATTAGCTAGTATTATCATTTAATGAAATTTTTAACATTTATAATCACTACAAGGACTATCTTGAAAAAATAGATAAATATGAGAGACAAAAATGATTTGAGTCTTATATTTAGTATCAAATTGGATATCAAATTAACTCGTATACTAAGGATCGTAGGTAGTATTAAGGGTTAATATAATTTTTGACCGCTCTAGTTTGTCCTCATTCCTGCTTTGTCTCCTCAAATTTCAAACTATAGTTTTTGGTCATTCAATTTTTTTTCATTTAAAACATTAGACCACATAATTTAATAAAAACCTGGACCACTTGACACGTTAAATGACTAAAATCTATAATTTGAAATTTAAGAGACTAAAATTAAAATAAAGACAACTTGAGAGAGGAAAAATTATATTAACCCTAAATACTAAAATAAAAAAGTACAGTATATATAAAATTCTGCTGTTGAATAAAACGTGTTATTGCCGGCCCAAAAAGAATGAAACATGTGATGTAATGCAATAAACATCACCTACGCATCCAAAACCCCCCCCCCCCCGGGGGGGCCTGAATCACTTACCCATCCAGTTAAGTATTGCGTCTTCAATATCTACTAGAAATACTTTATAGTCTTGAATCTGTTTTAAAATAGTTCTCACTCTAAAATTCGAACGAAGTAATAATTATTGTCAGCTCATTTTTTTAACTCTTTATTATTGGAAATAATATATGAAAATATCTAGGAAAAAAATAAAACGACAACGACATTTTGATGAACTATTTAATACTCTAATTTTTAATTTTTACGCGTCTTTCTTGTCCAATAGTTTTTCAGACCCAATTGTTTGCCTGTCGGGTTTAGGCTTTTTTCTATACCACTCGTTTGTATCTGCTTTAATTTAACTTCATGCTTGTAATCATTTTTAAATACTTTTTCTGAATCTTATTATAAAGCATTTTCAATTAATTCTCATGTACTAAAGACGAAAAGTCTAAGTGTTAAATTTTTTCAAGTTTACTCCTATTTAACCGCAGTGGATAGAAAAGCACGAGGTTCCGCGTTTATTGGCACTGAACCTTGATTGACAACAACGGCAAAATTGAAAAATTACAGTGAACAAGCTGGTTAATGTTTTATATTTAGAATCAAAAATTGCTTTCAAAAAATACCCAATAATAGGTGTTAAAAAAAGTAAGTTGAGATAAAATTCCGTTCATACAGTTATTTTAAATTTTATAAACTATGATTAAAAAGTTACTTCTCCGTCTCTTATTATAAAACCAATTTAATTATACTATGTAATTAAAAAAATTTAAAGTTAGTTAGAAGTAATAAATATTTTAGAAATGTACATTTTTCTTAAATATACTCTTATTTGTAAATGGATAGATATAAGTAAGAGAATAAATGCGAGAGAATGTATTAGAAAAAGATAATAAGTAGAGTATGTTAATTAAGGGTAAAATAGGTAAAAATATATTTATTATTTAGATAGATGAGAATTTTATTATAAAATTAAACCAATTTTTTTGGCCGGAAAAAGAAAAACCAATTCACAAAATTAAATTTTATAATAAAAAATGGAGGTAGTACAGTGCTATTCCAAATAAACCCCTAAAAAGGCAAAAATGCAGCCATTTGGCAGCAAAAAACCACATCATTTCTTTTCTTCGATGTTAGTGGGCCCCATTGCGGACTTCACCATCTTCATTTAAATTTAGTTTAGTTTTCCGCTGCCGGTCTCCCATCAAAAGGGTGTTAAAAAAAAAAAAGGGAAAATAAAGAAAGAAAAAAACCAAATGAAGTACACGCCCAAAAAAATCCATTCTTCTCGAGTTCTCCCGGTAATCACAAAGGATATCTGGGGTGTTTGTGCTCCGACAATCAGCTAATTTTATTTTTTTCCGTTTTATTAAAAAAAATTTTCTTACATATTTATTTACTTAATATAATCAAAAATTATTTAAAATAATATATTTGGTATTTTCATTTGATATGACATTTTAATTTGGTTTTTTATTTTTTTATTCCTTAACTTTAAAATCGTTAGAATTAAATTATGTTTTTTAATTATTACGATTGCATTAAAAATTAAACTTCATATATTAATATTTAAAAATATCTTATTACTATTTATATCTCCATGTTAGATTTTATTTAAGATTTTTACATTACAAATTAAAGTAACAGTGAATAAGCTCATCGACCTATCCTGATTCTAATGATCAGGATTCAGGAAATTTCCATAAACATTAAATTTTTTGTAATATAGAAGCAGCAGGATTAACCTGAAACTTTTTTATATATAAGAAAGTATTGTCGGAGCTTTAATATTTTAATACACGAAAAAGTCTGGCAAAAAAAAAATAATACATGAAAAAAGTAAAAATAACGAGACTTTCGTGAAGAGTCTTTTTTTTTTAATTAAAGCCTCCCGCTCGACTCGACGCCTCTCTGTCTCCCCCCACTCCCCTCCTTTTCCCACCACTATATATGCCCCCTTCCTCTTCCTTTCTCTTCCCTTCCATCTAAGCGCGCTTCCCTTCTCTCTGTCTCTTCACTCTTCTTTTCTTTCAATCCAGCCCATAATGGAGCTTGCCAACCAAAAGAGCAAGCGACTCCGCCATGACTCAGAACCCCACTCGCCCGAGTCCAAGATTGCCAGAGTTGACTCCCCCTCTGATGTCAACCCGGAAGACCCAGCCATGGACTCCTCCGTCGCTACGGACATCCATGACGACCTTCTCGATATCCTTGATGAGACGGATAACTTACCCGAGCGAGACCCTACCATGCAGGGCCTCGACTCCGTAATCAAGAGCTTTGAGGAAGAGATCCTCGCTTCGGGTCCGGGCTCCGTCATTCCTGACCCCACACCCGAATCCGGCGAGTTCCCCGTGCAGCTGGGATACCTCTTGGAAGCTTCCGACGACGAGCTAGGGCTGCCGCCGTCGGTGACGCCGTCAGAGGATACGAAGCCCGAGAGCGAAGAATTGAGCCAGGTGGGCTCGGACGGAGTTGATATGGGGGAGTTATTGGGGTTTGAGAATGATATAGAGAAGTACGAGTCGGTAGGGTTAGGAGACGGAGAAAACGAGAACGGCGGTGGTATTGTGAGCTTCGACGACGGGTTGTTGGATTACCCGGACTTGTATGAGGTGGTGTGGCGGTCGGAGTCGTTGCAGGCTATGTGAAGGAAGGAGGGTTAGGGCGTAGCGCTAGGTTTGGTGGGCATCATTGAACTGAGTACGGCAACATGTAAACTGGGGAAGACGATGAAACCACAGAAACATGGACTGTAGATGGTAGGTGTGAAAATTTGGCGAGATGTTCTTTGTAGCGCAGGAATCAGATTCAGATGTTGTGCCATTCGTGATTTTTTTTTTTTTTGAGACTTCGATGGAGCGCTGATGTCTTTCTTTTTATTTGATTTTAAATTTTAAATTGAAGGAACTTAGAACTTGAGTTAAACAAAGATGGGCCAGTTCAATAATCCCATATTTGTTTTAACACATGCTGCACCGGATTATCAATGGCCCAAAAAATCCAGTGGGCGATCAAAGTGTAATGCTCTGACCACCAAGCCGGGAAACCATAAAATTAAGTATTTGATAAGTAACCAAAATTTGAAGATGTGTATATGTACGGAAGAAAATATTGATGTGTAACTATTGTCACCTATAAGCTGTAGTTTAAGTTAAATGTTTGATGTTTGATTTTCTCATACGTTCCTACTCATCATCAATTGCTTATTTTTGAGAATCAACAGAGCAAACGCAAAGAAACACTAATTGTCAAAAGCAAATTTGGAAAAGTTTTCAATTTGCATCCAAAAACTATCTCTAAACAGAGTAAAGTAGATAATAATGAACTGTGTTTGAGACGGAAGATGGCGCATTTCACTTCAAATGCTCTGCGAATTGTTTGGCTAACTTTTGGTAACATAAGATGCTGCGCTTCTCAAAATAAAAGGAGAAGGAAGTCTTATCCTGTTTCTTCAAGACGAGGGGATTTGCAGGCATAACTAAAATCCTCCTCCTTTCCCCTTCAAACCAAATTTAGTGAGACAATATTAATCCCTCTTCCCTTCCCATCTCTTCCCCTACCCTTTTGCTTTTATTAAACCAAACACTGTGTAAGCAAGCTTCTTTTATAAAATATCAAGTTACTTGTACACTATAACTTCAATGAGGTGGTATTTCCCGAGAATTTTAACTGAATTTTCCTATAAATCCATTTATGATATATGAATGTTTTTTATTTGTGCAAAATTTCGTTAAAAGCAACCGTTTGAAAATTTTATCCGCGAGAGGAACTTGAATTTAAGTAAGTGCAACTCTTTTTTTAATTATGTACACCATGTTTCAGTCATGTGCAAAAGACTTTAATTTTTAAAACTTTTACATGCACCTGAGGACATTTTTGTGTGATCAGAAAAAATACTTATACATTTAGAATCTTTTGACTCATGAACTTTTTAAACAAATAAGTTTAATTTTACACATAAATATATTGTATATTAGATTATTAGGCATAAATAATACTACTACATTCTGTTCTTAATATAAAACCTAATTAACTAATTTAAAAAAGTAATGAAGTTATTAAATTATTTAATTATAATATGTTACATGATATGACTAAAATATTTATATACATCATTAGAATATATAAATTGACAATAAGTCATATTAATTTAGGAAAAAAAGAGAGATAAATATAAATATTTAAAAATAATTCAGCAATTTTTTAAAAGTAATCAACCAACGGTAAGCTTAAATTTAAAATTTGGGAAATAACTAACGTACGGACGGCATCTTGTGATGTGATGAGATTAATGGTAAGAGGCTTTGTACAATGGACAGTAGAATGGTACCACCCGACTACAGTAGTGGTGATAAAAGCAGACTCTGTATGGTCTATGCCTTGGGGATCTTTAAAAGTTCTTTGCGCTTCAGAAAAATATCCGCGACCTGTGAACGCGAAAATGACAATTCAGTATGATTTAAATGCACGCAGACCATTAATCGTCAACATCCTCGACATCGAACACATGGGAACGAGGAAATGATCGCCAATGTTCGTACCTTTGTAAGAGTATTATTTGATGATAATTTACTTTATTTTTAATATTAATTCATTTTATCTTTACATGGCTATATTCCCTCCAGCCTTGTATTCTACGATTAATCACTTCATAAATTAAATTGGCGGCCATATATATATATATATTAGTAATTTTGAGACAGAAATACAAGGAGGGAGGAAGGGGCTGATTTCCCCCCATAGCAGCACTATCACTTTGTCGGGGTCAATAATTTTACTTGTAACGAAATGCTAAAATACATTCTTGGACTCTCGGTTGTAAAATTCTAGATTCATCCCTAGTTATTTTACATGAAAAGTTATTTTAATAATTTCACCGTCTCTTTAACTTTGGTGGGAAAATTTAAAGCGTCTTGTATGTAGAATGAGATGAAATAGATGCGATGAAGGCCACCTGCCGGCCCATTCATATGCATGCCACAAAGAGTTTACTTATTTGAAGATATAGGCCGGAATACACACGCACACATACATATATTCATTTCTTATAAAAAATAAATATTAATTATAGTGGGCCTTAAAAGCATTTCGATTCATTTTTCTCAAATTTGTGGAATATAACAAGATATTACATGTTTATGGTACTTCATCAATATCAACATCGGTATAGTCAATTCTTTATACTACATCCAGTACTTAATATAAAAACTAATTTGACTTTTAATTTCATTCTAAATATAAGATTTTTATTTATTTTATCTCTCATATTTATCTATTTTTTCCACTATAATCCTTGTAATAATTGCATATGTTGAAGGTTTCTACACATGGTAGTTCTATATAATACACATGATTAGCAAGGATATTTTAAGAAAGATAACACCTATTTATTACGAATAACTAACTCATTAATTTTATTAATCTACTTAAATTAATTAACTAGCTTTTATATTAAAGACCAGAAGTGGTGTTATCAATATCACACATCAACATGTGTGCGTGTGTGTATCAACTATCAACGCAAAGTGTTACGTGATAACACTACTAATTAACAGGCACTTTTTTTCCTCATCTCCACCCATTGGATCGGATCCACAGCCCTCTAATAATCTCTCCCATCTATCATCAAACTGACTCGTATGTTCAATGCAGAGATATCAGATATCAAAAGTATCCATCGTCATATAAACATATCCTCCATTCTCTGAAGTCTGAACAGCCTATAACTTATATGGTACTTTAGATCTCCTCTCATAAAAGAGTTTCTGAATTCTAGATCATGTATTATCAAAATAGGGGATTGATGTGAGGGTTTTCTCCTGTGCGAGGGTGTTAAATTGTTCAAATCAAAAAGCCTTCCGGTTCTAAATGTAAGATAATTTTAAGAATTTTGTCAGGGCTCAATTCATTTCATGTCCACTACCTGATTCATCTTTTTCCTAAAATAGCCCTAATTAATGCTCCGCCTTCCCCGCTTAAAATAAACGTGTTAGGATGACTCCAAAAAAAAAACCACAAATTTTTTATATATTAATAATTATATATAATTAGTTTATTTTTTGATAAGTTTGTTTTTCAGGTAATGACTTCTGAGGTCTGGCCAAAAAAAAAAAAGGTAATGACTTCTGAGGGAAGAGACGCATGCAATACAAATCCTTCATATATACAGGGACACCACCACCGCCTTTTTTTTTTTTTCCCCCTTTGGGTATAACTCAAAATATCATCAAGTTATTTTGGGTTTGAAACTAATTTCTCTCAGGTAAAAAATGTTAAGGTTAAAACCCTCTCAACAAGTATACATCTTAGGATTCAACCTAATATTTTTCTTTTTTACGAGGATGAGACTTGTTGCTACGCTACCACCACCTTTATTTGTTCGTCTTCCAGCTTCTTCTTCTTCCAGATCCAAACGCATGATCGCTTGAGACTCAGAGAATCCAAAATTTGAAATTTGAAACACGGAGATTCAATGTTAACTAGTAATAATGATGTAATTGGCTTAACTTAAAGGAATCAATTCAGTCTGCATAAAGAAACGAGAATCAATGCGCGAAGCCACAAGTAGAAGGAGAAGAGATGCTCGTTCCATAAAGAAGGCATGCACTATCTCTTTGTTTCGTTTGCATGGCATCTATGCATAAAGAACACAAAAGAAGAGGCCAGAATAAAGTGTTCATCAACTAAGCTGCATCATTGCCTTTGTATAATTCATATGCAAGAAGAATTTGATTCTGTGATGAGAAGGGAGAATCCTTTTCAACTAAAGGCAACGCTAGCCTTCCCATTTTGCAACGCTAACTTGGGGATTTGAAGCATCTCTATCTCTCTCCACGGTCCCAGCTCTCTGATAATTGGTTTCATGACAGTGAAGGCAAGCTCCAAATCATCATCTTAATTATTAATTCCTCTCTGAAGTTCTGATAAAGCCATTTGTATTGAATTCAGAAACCATATTTGAACCAGTTCTAGTTCTGCCTTCTGTTTTTGCAGTACTTGTACATGGTGATGAGGATAAATGTAGATTGCAATGGCTGCTATAGAAAAGTAAAGAGAGCCCTTCTTAAGATTCCAGGTTAGCCCTTCAAATGAATTAAACCCTTTATCTTATTTCATTAACTGGGTCTAATGCAGTACAATGATTCCTGTGTTGAATTAACTGTACTCTATAGAAATGGAGTCACATCTGATAGAGAAGAAGCAAAGCAGGGTAATAGTGTGTGGGAGCTTCGTCCCTCAGGATGTGGCAATCAAGATAAAGAAGAAGACTAATCGCAGAGTTGAGATATTAGAAATAGGAGACATACATGAGCAATAGCAATAGTGTGAGCGAGGATGAGAAGCCTGTGATCAATAATTCAAACCTTCGACTGAAGCCACAGTTAACCACTAGACACCTGGAATGTTGTTGTACGTGTTATTTCATATGCTAACACCCATTTTGTCAACCTGTCTTCTCGTTTAGGTTTATATTGCTTTGGTTCTCGATCTAAGTTCTTTACAGGAAATAATATATTTATATATATAAAAGGAAAATTATTTAACTCAGATTATTCAGTTCAAGAAATCTTAATTTTTTCATGAGTGAATGAAAATGTTCATGCTGTAAGTAATGTGAATTGTGGTCTTCTCGTTAACCTCTGGAATTTTGTATCATTTTGGCATATTTTGCTAAGTTTTTGATACTTTTTAGTGTATTTGTGAATATATTGAATACTCAAAAGATAGAAAAATGTGCATAATGTTTGTCAGTTGCGCATTAGCTGGTTATGAGACCCTGTAATAATTAGAAATTAATTTTCTTAAAATTTTTAGATGTGCACTATCTTAAGAATCAACATCGTTATTTATAATTCAATGATATAAAACTAGCCTTAATAAAATTGTAGCAAAATGAAAGTCAATTTTTTTTCTCGGTAGTGTCTCTATTTTTCTTCTTCTTCTTCTTTTTTTTCCTAATTCAAAAGCACCTTTTGTAACAAGATGAAACTACAAGTATGATCAAATTCTGCTTTTTTCTTTTCCTCCAATTCAAAAGAACATTTTGTAACAACATGAAACAACAAGTATGATCAAATCTATGACGTCTTATTCGTAAGAGAGCTTTATTTATGTTATTAGATACTACCTCCGGTATTTAATATAATAGCTCGTTTGATATTTAATTTGATTCTAAATATAAGACCCAAATTTATTTTGTTTCTCGTATTTATCTATTTTTTTTCAAAGTAGTTTTTACAGTAATTACACATGTTAAATGTAATGTTTTATTAAATGATAGTTCTAACTAATACAAATTACTAGAAATGATATTCTAAGAAACACAATATCTATTTATCATCAATAACTATCTTAACTAATTTTTTTAATTTATTTTAATTAATTAACTAACTTTTATATTAAGAACAAGAATCAGTATAAAACTCAAATTAGTAAAAACACGAAGGGTTCGCGTTTGTCGCTTGTGACAAGTGAGATGTCCAGGTTCAGGCCATAAGCTAAGGTTGGCAGATTCCTATAGACCAGATCCATTCCCTTAAATTAATACAATTCAAAGTAAACCAAATAGCCTTCCTTTAATAAGCTATGTTCCGTGTGGTCAAAAAAATATGCCGTGTTCTGTCAGCTTCGTTTATAATTATTTATACTTGATACTGATGAGGTCATTTAATTAATTTAAAAAATAGGGAATCTTGACTTTTGGAGCTTATTAGTTTCATACTGATACCAAAACGAAGATGTAACCCAATTACGAAAGGGGTAACATTTTTCAATTAACAAGGGAAACCTGGCCGTCCGGCAGCCAGACCGCCACTTGACGCCTGATATTTAAAAGGGCCCTTTTGATAAAAAGAATTGATTGGAACGGAAATAAATAGAAAAGAATGCTTCGAAAATTTTTTGAATAATGACATATTTGATAAGTACTGAAACAGAAAATAGGTTGATCGAAAATTTTATGTTTGATTGGATAAAAATGGGTTGAAAAATTGTGCAATTTTATTATGTTACCCTTAATGAAAGAGTATAATATTATTAAATAAAAAAACTTTTTAACCTTATAGAATGATAATATTATTTTTTTAAAAATCGATGATTAGCAAAAAATAAATAAAATATATATTATAATTTAAATAAATACAAACATTCAATATTAAATATCAAATTAACTATAGATGTTAAATAATTAAAAAATAATTAAATACAAATTTAAATAAAATATAACAAAGAACTTAGTCCAAGGAATAAAATTAAATTCACAAGGAAAAAAAGGAAGGAAGGAAGTACAACCAAACAATTTATAAACTTGAATGGACATAAATAAAGTCAATTAAAATGTAAATTTTTTGATGACATACATTTGTTCATTTAATTTTAAATGGGTTGAATGATTTATCATTGGAAACCCTTTAAGTTTAATTTTTAATGCAACAAGACCCATTCAAAAATACTTTGTGTTTTAAAATTTATTTTCAAGCAAATTTGATGTAGAAAATTTGAAATTCCTTACATCAAATTTAAATCTATTCAAAGAAATTTGAATTTGACGCAGAAATTCAACTTCTTTGACACCAACTTTGAATATACTCATTTCTTTCAAATTTGAATCCATTGAAGGAAATTTGAATTTGATACAGAAATTCAACTTCTTTTGCATCAACTTTGGATACACTCATTTCTTTCTCGTAGCTTAAAGTTTAGTCATGGGTTTATAAATATGAATTAGAATTTTTTTTTATACAAATTCCAATTTGTTTTTTATGCACAATACATTCCAATTTTTCTCAAAAATTTAACTTCATTATGTCTCTGTTACACTTTGTTTTTGACATTTTAAGCATAACAACTTTTGATTCTATATAACTTTCACTACTACAAAATAGGTCATTTTTGTCTCTCATTTTTATCGGTTTTTTAAAATAGAAAAAAGGTTACTATACTCATTTGTTATGACAGAATAGACAAATATGTACACACATACTCGTCTGTTACGCTCTAACTAACAAAGTAACAGACAAAAAACTTTTTGCTTCCAAAACACAATGCTATTTTTTCATCAGATCAGAGCGAACCCTAATACTAGTTTCTTTTTTTCTCCTCTTCTCCTTCGCTGCAAGCTTCCTCTTCTCCATCTTCCTCTCTTCTCATGTGACAACCAACGTTCTTCTATCTTCTTCTTCTTGGTTGACAATAGCTTCTCCTCTCTTCTCTTTCTTGGCGATGCAACAGCTTAATGACATAGTGAACTCCACAGCTAGCCTGTCTTCTTGATGGCAGATAGCTTCTCCTCTCTTCTCTTGCGTGCTTGACAATATCTCTCATTCTTTTTCCACGGCTTTAGCTTTGCAAGAAGCAAGGCAAGTTATGTGATCTGACGTTGAATGTTTTGGTTATGTGAGACTATTATATGAGTGTTGAAAGTGATTGTTTGTGTATTTTGGTGTCAAAAATTTTCTATTTAAATTGATTGTTGGTGAATAATAGCTTTTGGAAAGCAATGATAACGATTGAAAAATATATTAAGATTAAAAGCATATTAAATTTGTTTAAATATCAATGTACATAAGGTATTTGTGAAAATATCCATGAGAGAAAATTTGTTGGAATATGATAGTTAATTGAGTGTCCTCAATGTTTAATCTCCATGTTAAATTTTAGAAAAGTATGGAATCCTAAAAGTTAAAATATCTATTTAAATAAGTTAGGATGTTATTAGATTTTCTAGTTTTAAACTTTCTTGTGTTATATGACTAAGTTAAGGTGTTTAATTTTTTATATTAATTAAACTAATTTAGATGTTATTGTTGTCATTTGCTTTGACCACTCTAACCCAGAGCTAGCTAGTTCTCCCCCTTTGAAATGATTTGTATGGAAAGTGCAACATGATTTGGTTATGTTGAATTGTTTTCATTGTTGCTTTGTTTTTGTTTTTCTTCATATACTTTAGAATTACGGGTTATAGTAAAAACTGACAATACAAATAATTTTTTTTTTTAAAATGACACTATATCCATCTGTTTTGGCCAGAGTAGATGAATATGTGCTTTTTTATTTGTCTGTTTTCCCAAAACAGATGAATATATGGCACCACATTTGTTTGTTTTTCCAAAACAGACAAACAGACGAATATGCAAAGCACATATTTGTCTATTTTTTTGAATAGAAGAATATGTGCCTTACATATTCATCTACTAGAAACAGACAAATATCTAACTTCTATCTACGTCTTTTTTGTCTACGTTCCCCTTTAAACCGACAAAAAAAGCCTCTAGAGTATACGAAAATGAATATTTTTGTAGTAGTATTTTTCAATTTAAATTTAAATTGGACAAATAACCTATTTTTGAAAAGCTCTCTGAGTTTCATTTTTAATGCAATAAGACCTATTCAAAAACACTTTGTAAATATAAAGTTATGATCAAAATTGTAAGCAAGGGTCAAAAACATTTTTCTCACTAGATTTTGAACCAGATTTGAAAAATCATATCTGTTTTAGATGAAAACATTTTTATTGAGGTAGATGTTGTTAAAAAGCTATTGAATCTATGTTTATAAATAACAAGTTTCACTTCAAAAGTACTTATATATAAGCCATGAATGTTAGGCAAGTTTTACATTTGATGAATGAACTAAAAAGCTCATGGGTCAAACCTGGGTGATTTTTTTCTTTTTGGTGATATGGGTGATTTTTTTTCCTCTGTTAATAAATGAAGCAAGATTTTGCTTGTCAGTAAGGGTTGATGAATATCAACATGAAGAAAGAAAAGAAAATGGAAAGAAAGAAAGATAAGGAGAGAAGAAGATGCAGTAGGTGAAGAAGAAGAAAGAGAGAGCAGTGACCAGCGACGTGTGTTTTGAGGGGTAGATATGTCTTTCAAATTTGCCTAACTGTGTTAGAAAGTAGCTTGCCGCCAAAAAAAGTGAGAATTAATTTTCCTTTATGTAGATGAAAATTACCCCGCCAGTAGGTTTGCCTGATGAAGACTTTAGCCTCGCTTAATTATTTAAAAGAAGTGCATGATTTGACATTTAGGGGATTGCGGGGCCTATTTCTAATAGCCTAGATCCCACATTCCATTTCAGTCCCAAAAAAAGAGATCCTACATTGCATATAATGACCTATCTTTTTACATCAACTTCGAAGTATGCTCATTTCTGTGAACATAAATTAAGCGCTGTTTAGAAATACCTAAAAGTATTTTTTAGAAATATTTTTTTATAAAATGAGATAAAATTTTTTATATATTTATCTTATATACTGTAAAAGTATTTTTAAAACTATAGTTTGGTTTATATCCAAACACTCTCTTAGAATTTGTTTAGAAAAATTTTAATTTATGCATAATAATTCTAATTTTTCTTACAAAATTTGAATTTGACATTTTGAGCAAAATAACTTTTGATTAGAGATAATTTTTTCAATTTAAATTCAAATTAGGCAAATGACCTATCTTTAAAAAGCTCTCTGAATCTAATTTTTAATGTAATAAGATCCATTCAAAAATACTCTATAAATTTAAAGTTATGATCAAAATTGTAAGCAAGGATCAAAAACGTTTTTTTCACTAGATTTTGAGCTAGATTTGAAAAATCATTTCTATTTCATATGAAGACATTTTTATTGAGACAGATGTTGTTAAAAAGCTATTGAGTCTGTGTTTATATATAACAAGTTTTCACTTCAAAAGTATTTACACATAGGCCATAAATGTTAGGCAAGTTTTAAATTTGATAAATGAGGTAAAAGGCTCATGCGTCAAGCATGGGTATTTTCTTTTTTTGCTGATACGGGTGATGTTCTTTTTTTTTTTTTAAATGAATGAAACGTTTTGCTTGTCGACAAAGAATGATGAATATCAAGACGAAGAAAGAAAAGGAGATGGAAAGAAAGAAAGAAAGATGAGGAGAGAGGAAGAAGTAGCAGGTGAAGAAGAAGGAGCGGGCAAAATAACGTGTTTTGAAGGATAAATATATCTTTTACATTTGCCCATCTGTGCTGAAAAACGAGTTTCTATCAAAAGGGTGAAAATTGATTTTCTTTTACGTACATGAAAATTGCCCGCAGCCCAAAAAAAATTGATTCTCAGAAAATTATCCAACCATACGCACCAAGTTCTTGGAAATTTTGATTTTGATTTTTTGTTGTTGTCAGAGTTGGATCTTCAACGTACCAAACGCGCTGTGAAAGTCTTTCATATTTTTAATTTGGGTAGAAATTCACTTTCCCAATGACCTAACCCTAGGGTATTCAGGTAAAAAAAAAAGACCTAACCCTAGGGTAGGTTTGATCATGCCGACTTCAGCCTCGGGCCTCGCTTAATTATTTAAAAGAATGCATGATTTGATGTTCAGGGAAGTGGGGGCCCCATTTCTGATAGCCTAAATCCTACATTCCATATGATGGGATTCATTAGGCTTGATAGCAAAGATGATTAGAGTGAGGGTGGGGATTTGAATGGAGGCACCTGAAAAAGGAGCCACTCCCATGTTCATCGTAGAAATTAGAATATTTAGTAATAAAAAACATGATAAAGTCAACTTTTAAGTTTTTCTTTTTTGGCTTATCTGAAATAATCAACTTTTAACAAATAACGATGAGGGTGGACAGAATGAAAAAGTTGTCACCAGATATGATGGGCATTTTCATCCAACGAATGAACATAATTACTTAGTTTTGTGATAAATGTGATGGACCTTGATATTTCAGGGAAATGTCATAATTAAAAGGCTTCTCTTTGCACTTGGTAAGGCGTAATAAGGGAAAGTGCTATGCTTATCTTCAAAGTTAAAAATTGAAACTTGAAACCAAATCCCACTTGCTCCACTTTTATCACCGTCTCCATCTTTCTACTTCAACAAGATCATGGCCACTCCTTTTACTTTTTATTTGATTTTTTTAAATCTAATTTTTCATTAAGCCAGTCGGCAGGCAGATCAACTACGATGACGAAACTCTACTCACCGACAAGGAAACATGAAAGGAAAACAAGACGGATTCTTTTCTAATATTCTTTTTTATCTTGTATTACCCCGCATCTAAAATGCTCTTTCGGTTTTAAATATAAGATTTATTTTATAATATAAATCACACTATAAAATGAGTCTTATATTTAAAATAACAGTACGTAAGGGATTTCTTCGGTCCTGAGTCAAGACCCTGTTGTATTTTAATCTGTCTCACAAATTTATTATTCTTTTTCTAAACTGTTATTTAAAGGTATTCATCAAGAGATAGTTTTTAATACAAATAACGAAAGGAATACTTTTAAAAAAATCAACACCCAATTTTTCTAATCTTTATAAATTAATTAACTAATTTTTATATTTAAAGAGCTAGGACCGAATGTATAATAAATCATATCCTATCAGCAGTATCTCAAAAGTCGGATCAAATATCAACTTGAAAAGGCCAACAATGCATAGTTCTAAGTTCTCGTGGTCCGGTAGTCAAATTTGTGATGTGATAATTAAAATAAAAATTTGATAAGAAATAATATGGATATATAAAAAAAATATGAAATAAATTTATAATAAGTCTAATTGTTAGTATAAATTTTTTTTGGCCGGCATAATTATTAGTATAATAACACTATGATATATAAAATTTTGGCTAATGTATATTTTTAATTCTTTAATTTTACATAAGATTTCATTTTGGTTTCTTAATTTTAAAAAGTAAATTTTTAGTCCTTTAATTCTAAAGCCGTAAAAAAAAATTATGTTGCTCTCTTGAATATTGATAAAACATTATTAAATGTTAATATATTAAGTTTAATATTAAAAAAACCATAATTGTTTTAAAAAATATTATTTAAGACTAGTAATTTTAGAGTTAAAACTTAAAAGACTAAAAGTATACTTTTTAAAGTTAAGAAATCAAACTAAAGCCTTGCACAAAATTAAAGAACCAAGTATATATGTTAGCCTAAAATTTTCAATAAAATAACAGTGTAACTATAAATAATTTGAAAATATATTAGGCTTTTTAAGATGACCCGTTCCCCGCTCAGGAGATGTCATCGAAACTGCTCACGTGGTTTGCCCCCAAAAAAAAAAAATTTCTTGTTCAGGTCTAATTTATTAAATAAGTAATAATTTGTTGTGGCCAAAAAAACCCAGAAACAATTTGTTAATTAGAAAAAAATTACAATTAAGAATAAGCATTTTTTAATCATTAATAATTAAATAATTTAATTATCGCGATTTCATTCAAGATAATAATAATTTTTTTCTCAATTAGCCTGACATATATATATATATATTTATTTTTTGTTATAATTTAATAGCTTAATACTTATCAATATAAAATATAATATTTATAATACGTCCCATCATTAATATCTTTTTTAATCATAATTTAATAATGACTTGAATAGAATATTTACTATATGAAGCGCTTTATTTTTCGTTAATTACGTGAAATATAAATAGTATGTGTTATTGAAGGTCAGAAATACCTTTTTTTCTTTGCCAGAAAGGTCAAAAACACTATTGGTTGTTAGGATGATTTTTTTTTACTACCTCTTAAATCACCTATTTTTTAATTCAATTTTTATTATTTATATCTATTAATTTCTTAGTTATCAATATCTTTCCATTGAAAATAAGAATAAATCGACAAATAAAAATTTAAGGACAATTATCCTGTTATCCAAACTCTTTCCTCGCTGCGAAGGCATTTTATATTTGCCGGCAAAAATTATACTATATGTTATTAAAAATTCAAGCGGACTTATAATTTTTATCGATCAAACTTATCACCATCTTGGTTTTATCCCTCAACTTTTTAAATATTTTTTAAGTTTTTTATAAATATTATTTCTTATAATTTAATAAAAAATAGTCTATTTTGAGAAGCTAAAATAGATAATTTTAAATTTGAGGACTAAAATCAAAATAATTTATAAAAAGTTATATTAACCTTATAAATTTAATTTTTAATATTATGATAATTGATAATTGATAATTGATACTAATAATAATAACAAGCAATGCTGGCGAGGCATGCCGGTTTTTGGATAACGTGTCAGGTTTTTATTGGCAAGCATGGTGGGCCACGAGCAGATATAAAGACAACTATTTTCGGTCCCCTCTCTGATCCGGAGACACAAAAGCACAGTAGATTCTGCAGATACGATTTCCCGTCCTCACAACCTCCGATCTGATTGGTGGCGGTATTGTTCTTCCCCCCGCTACCTAGAGCACACAAATTATCAGACTGTCCATCATTGCGATGTTGACGTTTCCCTCCCAAAGCTAGAGATACAAAAAAAGTTACTGTCCCAATTGGCTCCTCTGCTCAAATCTGGGCATACAGTTTGCTGATTTTCGTCTCTGTTCTCATCTCAAATTGGTTGGTCAGAGATGACTTCAAAATTTGCAAAACACGGCTCTTTCAGGCACAGTTTCGCTGAGAAGAAGGAGAGGCTGTTGTCTATGAAGGGTGGGTATTCCCAGATTAAAATCAATGTATACGAATCTGATGAAGAGACTCCGACGAGGTGTGGCTGCTCCTACCGAGCTCTCTCCGATGGACTTAGCAGCGGCTGGAAGAGAGTACGCGGCGTTGCTGTTAAGGCCTGGGAGATGGGCCATTCTGATCCCAGGAAGGTTATCTTCGCTGCCAAAATGGGTCTTGCTTTGATGCTTATTTCCCTCTTAATTTTCTTGAAAGAGCCCTTCAGGGGAATGAGTCGCTATTCCGTCTGGGCCATACTAACTGTCGTGGTTGTCTTTGAATTCAGTATAGGTACGCTTGTTTTTAAAATCTTCCCGAATCTGGGGCTTCTGTTTTGTTTTTTTAAACTTCTTTTTGAGATCCTATTAAAGTTGTCTCCATTTTTCTCCGCTTGCCTGGCGCAAATCCCGGGAATTTGCCCTTTCGCTTGGTTACTGCATAAGGCTTGTCCTTTCACTCACCTAATGGCATGTTTATTGACTAGTAAGTACAGTGGGGGCTGTGTGGGGGCTTTAGTCAAGTCTCCTTCCGTGGGAACATGTCTGAGTTTGAAGAAAGTCAATTAATTGTTAATAATGACTTGAACTGGGAAATTGGGGATGGGAAATGTCGTGTATTTCTTCGTATTGGATGTTTAATAAAATAGTTGACCAAGTGGACTTCAAGTCAACAACTTTTGCCACCAACTTTACTAGTTCCATAATCCTGCCAGCTAATGCCTCTTCTTTTTGATAAATCCACGGGTAAATCATCTTGTGCTGCATGCTCCAAAGCCACTTTAGTTTCAGTTGTCTTTACTTTTGTTCATGTATTCGACTTGACGAAACTGGTTTAATTATATCAATGTTACTGGTATTAATTATATCCATATTTTCCTGTAATGACTTGGTCTTTAATCATGTTTCATTATTTTACCATAGAATAAATTTTTTGAGTACCTGTGGTGAATTTTATCTTTTTCATGCTCTTCTTGTAGTCAACCCAGGCTCATGTATCAACCTTATAGTTAATTAAAATGAAATTCTACAGGGGCAACTCTTAGCAAAGGGTTTAACAGAGGACTGGGGACTTTGTCAGCTGGGGGACTAGCTTGGGGAACGGCAGCGTTATCAGCATTAGCTGGACCATGGGAAGAATTTATAATTATCGTCAGCATCTTCACTGCAGGTCTTGATTTTGCTCACTGGGTTCCTATTTTGTTGGTTTATTCTCTTTTTTTCCTTGATCTCTTTGGCTTATGCGGAGTTTTCTGACAAGTGCTATGCGTTGTTAGGGTTTTGTGCCACCTATGCAAAACAATACCCAACATTGAAACCTTATGAATATGGATTCCGTGTGTTCTTGATCACATACTGTTTCATCACTGTATCTGGATATCACACTGGGGAATTTATCCAAACAGCTATAAGTAGATTTTTGCTCATTGCCCTTGGCGCTGGTGTTTCAATGGGGGTAAATATGTGCATATATCCAATCTGGGCTGGTGAGGATCTGCATAATCTGGTGGCCAAAAATTTTTTTGGTGTTGCAACATCTTTGGAAGGTTGTCTACAACATTTTCCTTATTATCACGCTGACAGCGTATAGATTTATTTCTCAGCATCATTGCCTTGATTGAATAACTTTGTTGAACTTATTTTCAGGAGTTGTGAAGAACTACCTTAATTGTATTGAATATAAGAGGGTTCCTTCAAAAATTCTGACCTACCAGGCAGCTGATGACCCGGTTTATAGTGGTTACAGATCAGCTGTTGAATCTACCAGCCAAGAGGATGCATTGGTAGCATCAATGTCATTTTTCTACTCATTTTAACAATAAATAGTTATATCAATTCTCTTCTGACTCACTGTTGCGTGCATGCTGTTGAAGGTGGGTTTTGCTGTATGGGAGCCACCTCATGGTCATTACAAGATGTTTAGATATCCATGGAAGAATTATGTGAAAGTTAGTGGAGCACTAAGGCATTGCGCATTTATGGTTATGGCTATGCATGGATGTATACTTTCTGAAATACAGGTACTTCTTTTGTATATAAATTTTTTCGGTGGATTATCTAATGGAGTGTATATGTATTAAATTTTCATCTTGATATGTAGGCTCCAGCTGAGAAAAGACAAGTTTTCCGTAGTGAGCTTCAGAGGGTGGGCAGTGAAGGCGCCAAGGTGTTGCATGAACTTGGAAACAAAGTTAAAAAGATGGAGAAACTAGGTCAGGTAGACATTTTGTATGAAGTACATGAGGCGGCAGAAGAATTGCAAATGAAGATTGACAAAAAATCCTACCTTCTCGTAAATTCAGAGCGCTGGGAAATTGGAAACCGGCCAAGAGAAGAGGCTGAACCCCGAGACCTCTTGGATGTGGATGAAGAAAGGAAGTTTCTGGAGTACAAGTCTCTCAGTGAAGCTGTCCTTGATCTCAGATCAGTTCAAGTTTCAGAAAGTTGGGATGGCCACATTGCTCCTAATGGTAACTCTGCTGTGCCTCCTGCAGTTGTTGCCACGGAAACCATGTTCAAGAAGCAGATATCTTGGCCTCCTCCTATATCCTTTAAAAAAGATGCAGTGACCGAAGAGGAAGGATCAAACACCTATGAAAGTGCTAGTTCACTGACTCTAGCCACTTTTACTTCCCTTCTGATTGAATTTGTTGCAAGGCTCCAGAACCTTGTCGATTCATTTGACGAATTGAGTGAGAAAGCAAACTTTAAGGACCCGCTCGAGCAGCAAATACCTGTTGCATCTTCTGGTTTTTGGTCCCGATTGTGCAATTGCATGAGATTTAAAGACTGAGATAGAAGCTTTGACAACCCAATAATCCTTCCTTACAGCCCCCTAAATGTGGGACCCTGAAAAAATGGGATACGATATTTGGTTACGAGCAATGTATCCCACATTAAAGAAATGTTCTATGATCCGATCCCTAGGTGTCTGCATTTTGTTTACTCGGTTCAAAGCCTCAAAATCAAATGACCAGAGTGAATCTGTAGCCAAAGGTAAAATCGGGAGAACATATGGGAGTCCAATGATATATGCTCTGCTGAGGCCATCAGAGCTTGTTCTCAATCTTAGCTCGGTTTAGGATTGAACTATTTTTCTTAGCTATGCCAGGCCAATTCACAGCTGCTGTTAAATGAGATAGTTAGCTGCCTCATGCTCATCGCTGTAGCTGTAAAATGGGTAATCACCTAATGGTAGGTGACTATATATTTTTGTCAGTTTTGGCAACTAACTATGGAGAGTTAAACCACTTGTGAAGTCGGAATCTGATAAGAACTTGTTTTAAACTTCATTGTCATTCGTAGATCGTAGATGAATGGTACCATTTCTTATTATTCCTGCCACTGAATATGTTGCGGTATCACCACATGGCACTGCATGTCTGGATTTTGCTTGTCAGCTTGAGCTGAGGGGGGATCACTCCATTATTTATTTCATGAAATTTACGTATCTTGTACGTTGGCTTAATATATTGTCCTCTGAATGTCGTTGTCTTTTAGTTTAGCTGCATGGGCTTGAGTAATCTAGGATTTTGTATGGAATGACTTATAAATAGCTTGACAATAATTTACGAGATAAATATGTGAAAGAAATTTTGTCTCAGTTTATATAAAAGTATTTATAAGCATTTATTCATCACATATCCGAATAGGCCCTAAATTGTTATCAAGCATGATTTCACAAACACTTCAAGGTTAATCAGGTATGAACTCGATAACATTCTAACCTCTAGTCATTTATACATAAAAAGATTGTATAATGAAAATTTGGGGGATTATAAACATCAATATGTGCATTGCAAGAAACATCACATGGAATGTAGGTACCTCATGCTCCCTTCAATTATTGTTATGTAACATTTTTTTTATTACTCACCGGAATAAAGGTAAGATTGTTGTTAAGTCGGTATATGTGAACAAGGTTTACAACACTTCGCCTATACTGAAATCATGCTGTAATGAGGAGAAGTCAAATGAGAAAGAAAGCATTTAATATTGAAAATGAACACTATTGAAAAACTATAATAAATACTTCTAGAGCCTTATAATAAAAGCCAAGTATCCTTTTCAAAAGGTTTTCTAAAAAGTTAAAAGCTACAGAGGACTGAAGGCAGTACTTGAATTAATGCAGGTCCCGCTGTGGGGTCAAACTAAGTACTAGCCTCTAGGATTAAGCCACTTGAATGCCTCAACCCAACATTAATTTTTTTTTTTGGTGAATAATTTTTCCCCAACTCAACTTTTATGCCTTTCGACCTTCCGCATTCACGGTGCCAACCATAAATAAGGTAACACTATTTAGGGAGACGAGGGCCATGGTATTTCCTCTCTATTTATTTATCTTCATTTGGATTTTTTTTTGGTCTTCTAGTAGATGTCTTGTTCTTTCAAGCCAAAAAAAAAAGAGTAGATGTCTTGTTCCAAATTCAAGATATAATTATAACTTGTTCTCAATAACACTCTTATTAAATACTCTTTCAATCTTATTTACAAGAAAAAAATTTTTATTAAAGTACTATTTATGAGGAATGTACTTGAGCTGTTCTTATGAATTTAGCTATTTACCTCTTATTAAATGTTGGTAGATGTTATTAAAATAAGGCAAAGTATAAGTATTTAATTAGGATAAAGCTGAAAACTTATTAAATTTTAAGAAGATTAATGAGTTTTAAGGTTTTTTTTCGTTATGATAAAATATGCTAAAAGTGATCTATAAATAAATCATAAGAAAAGATAATATTAATAGAAATATCTAAGATTTAAAACAGCAGGATACTAAATAATACTATGGGAGAATGTGGTACATAGATTGTTCTTTCTCCTTGATATACATATTATTTTATGAGAACAAGTAAATAGCGATGGGTGAAGTATTTTTTAATCTCTCTTGTATATGATCACCCAACCTTTGAAAAACATGTTTTTGCAAAATTTTCCTTGAAGAATCAGACTTTTAGGTCCCATTTGATGCAAAACATTGAAAACAAAAAGTAAAGACTGAGACTCAGAAAATTTATTAAAAGAACATTCAGCATGAGAGATTGTTTATTATATGGGATTAGATAAACCCATGTATATTGGATTGAGAGATACTATGGAAGAAGGTGGTATTCGCAATTCGCTTCTATGATTTTATCTAATCCCATAAAATAAATAATTATTCATACTAAATACTTTTTTAATTATTTTTCTCAGTTGCAATTTAAGTTTTTATTATTCATTTTTAATGTTTTGTATCAAACAGAAGCTTAGTGTTTTAGGATTTCTAATTGAATTCACCTAATCACTGAAATGCAAAGACTCTGGTTAATCCTTCGGCAGAAATTTCAGTTGAAGGAGCTGGACGACGCAAACAAAAATGTAAGACAAGAGGTTTGCAGTAACATTGGCAGAAAAAGGGGCTGGTGGCAAACTGCTTTATTGCAAAGGACAAAATTGCAAAGACCCTGAATAATAGGCCTAAAGCAGTGGGGGTTCGTTTGTACGGTCGTACAGGGGAATGAGGCCATACGAGGAGGCAGTTTGGTAAAAAATAAACAAAATAAAATGAGAAATTCTCCATAAATAATTTTCTCTCCTTCCCCCAACAACTGATCCGCGGTATTTTCATTTGTAACCACCGTCTCTTATTAGATCCAGTTCCCAGTTCCAGCAAACAAGCCCATCAGGTGCAACACTAAAACCGTTCTCTTTCTCTCGCTTTTTAAGCTTACCATTGGACTAGTTCTTCCTCTGCTTCCTCTGTTTCTCTCATTGGTGTCACATAATTTGGTTTTCCGTCTTTTCTTTCGTTTTCCTGGTAAACGGGAGTTTCTTTACGTTGCCTGTTCTCGTTTGATTATAATATTCGCTGGATTGGTGGCTATTGCTTGCGATCAAGAGGTAGATTAATGATTTCGGAACCCCTTGCTGTTTATGAGAAATGATTTTTTCTTGCAAGCATTTGATTGCTAAGAATTTAAAGAAGAAATGTGAAGAAAAAAATTGCATCTTTCTGAGGGAGGTGAACGATCAATTAATAGCAAGCCAAGTGATTACTTCACACTTCGTAAAATGAATCATTACTTTTCATGAGTGAGCATTAAATGAACTGTTTAATAATCTTCTTTTGTTTGCAGTTTTAAGGATATTAGGAGACAAGATGGCTACAATAGAAGAACCTCTGTATCCCGTAGCGGTTTTAATTGATGAGCTGAAGAGCGATGATATCCAGCGTAGGCTAAACTCGATCCGCAAACTTTCCACAGTTGCACGTGTACTTGGGGAGGAAAGGACCAGGAAGGAATTGATTCCCTTTCTCAGTGAGAGCAATGACGATGATGATGAGGTGCTTCTAGCGATGGCAGAGGAGTTGGGGGCTTTTATCCCTTATGTTGGAGGCGTAGAACATGCCAATGTGCTACTGCCTCCATTAGAAGCTCTCTGCTCGGTTGAGGAAACTTGCGTGAGGGACAAAGCAGTGGAGTCACTATGTAGAATTGGAGCTCGAATGAGAGAAAAAGACTTGGTCGAGTACTTTAATCCTCTGGTTAAGGTACAAGGTTGCACTACCTCTTTCTGCTTCTTCTTCTTCTTCTTCTCAATTAATTTTTACTGAAAAGAACTTATTGACAAGAAGAGGTAACAGTACAAAGTTGGTCAATAATCTACTTATTGACAAGAAGGCACAATATTACAAAGTTGGTCAATAATTTTTGAATGATTGTTCTTTTTTTAATTTCTTAGCTTGGATTGCCTAGGAAATGCATCAGCTCTCTATTGGTGCTTAAAAACCAAGTAATGCGGGCCACAACTCCTGGTGCCATATTGATTTAGGTTGGAGGACCTGACTCAAGGGACCAGTGGTGAAAGATTACGTTAAGTTTCATTCATGGTATCTTTGCCTGGGTTGTCATACTTTGAGGCTAGTCACACTCTTATGGGTTTATATTGAATACTACATTCTAATTTCTCAAAAATATATATGCTGATGAGCTGTTGATTTCTTTGCTTATATCTAATTTCTCAAGTGTTGGTAGAACACATAAAGTGCCACAAACTATAGGCTTCAGGTTCAGAGTGTATATTTACTTCTATATTATTGTTTGATGTTACTACCATATGTGCGTCGATTGTCTTCCTTTTCAAAATTTTCATCTTCCTTGTTGATATAATGTACCTGACTGTAGTTAGAGTGAAAGTGCACTAACCATTCACTTGGATCCAACATGTAGAGGCTGGCTGCTGGTGAGTGGTTCACAGCGCGAGTTTCCTCATGTGGTTTGTTTCATATGGCTTACCCTAGTGCACCGGAGGCCTTAAAAACGGAGCTGAGAACTATGTACGGTCAGCTGTGTCAAGATGATATGCCAATGGTTAGGAGATCTGCTGCAACAAACCTGGGAAAATTTGCTGCCACTGTTGAAGTTACTCATTTGAAAACCAATATCATGCCCATGTTTGAGGATCTAACACAAGATGGTATGTCAAATTTATGTACTATTTCTAGCTTTAACTGTGATAGATAAGAGGGGAAGGGGGGCTGAAAATAGGAAATATGAAAAGAATATGCAGTTCTACATATGCTGTGTTAGTCAACCTAGCACGGGATAAATGAAAAGTTGAGTTTGTCATGCTTATGCATGTGCAGAATCTGTTATTATTTTTGAACATGCACCGCTGGATGAGATTTAAATTGATGATTTCTTTTTCTTTCAGAACAAGATTCTGTTCGGTTACTTGCTGTTGAAGGCTGTTCAGCTCTTGGGAAATTGGTGGACCCTCAAGATTGTGTGACACTTATCCTTCCTATCACTGTTAATTTCTCCCAGGTATATTGAGCATTTACATATATTTTGAAGTTGTGGATTCTCTGGTTTGGTTTTCCAAGAAAGAAGCCACTTCACCCTCCCCTGGTCTCATTTGGAAATTCATGAGGATGGAAATATTTTTTACTAGTGAGAGTGATTTTCAGGGTGAGCAAAAAGTCAAGTAGTCATAAATAACAGTTAAAGTGTGGGATGCTGGTCTGTATAGGTTCTGTGATTTCTGTTTTTTCTTTATATTTAGTCAGTTGTCATGTTCCAAGCTCATACTCCCACCAGCTTTCCACTTTGAGAATTTTTTCCTGGTTATTCTCAATAATGAGATAATCATGGAGATGGATTAAATGGAATTTTTTCACCAGGATAAGTCATGGCGCGTTCGTTACATGGTTGCTAATCAACTATATGAGCTCTGTGAAGCTGTTGGTCCTGAGCCCACCAGGTAGCCTTTCCTAACTGTTAAATGATTTTATTGTTTTCGATTTGTGCGCTTTCTTTTTTTTGCCTTCTGCTGCTATCTGACAATCTGTTTGGGAAATGATGATATTTTTAGATATGCATTCTTCAATCAGCCAAAAAAAAAAAAAACTGGGATTTATGAAAGAATGTATGTAAATTGTGACAAATCTAATTTGACCGTATGTGATGATGGTAATTCTTAGGTCAGACTTGCTTCCTGCGTATGTTCGGCTACTGCGTGATCATGAGGCTGAAGTACGTATTGCTGCTGCTGGAAAAGTTACAAAGTTTTCTCGCATGTTAAATCCAGAACTAGCCATCCAGCATATTCTACCATGTGTGAAGGTAAACATTCCTAAAGAAATCTTTAAATGTGTAGAAGTTATATGTTGACATTTTGTAGATTTGGTCTGTTATGATGTCTAAATATATTTACAACTGATCAAGTTTTCCTGCCATAGGAGTTATCAACTGATTCATCTCAACATGTTCGCTCTGCATTGGCTTCAGTTATAATGGGAATGGCTCCAGTATTAGGGAAGGTAGGGATCTCTCTCTAGTTTCCAACATTAAGTAAACTATTAGGAGCTTTATACATTGTTCTTAAATATTTTGTGTAGGGGAAAAGCTAGCATAAGGCTATTTTAACTTCTAAGGATCCGCAATCGAACATATATATTTAGTCTTTCCAGGAATGGTGATGACATTGATGTATATGCGAGATGGTTCAGTAGGTTCATCTTGGAATGGATCAACTTTAAGACTTTATATATTTTAGCATCATATGAAATATATTACTCAGTGAAATAGATGTACTAGGCAGTTTACTTGAATCAAGATGGGAGTATGAATTTTGAAGCACGTCGGCTATCTCTATTGTAAACGAAACAGAAAAACAAAGAAAGATTGACAAGGTTGAGCTTACTTGAATCAAGATGCTAGTCCAATGTGAATTCTGTTGTACTTGGATAGATTATATATATATTTGATGTCTCATTTAGTTACTATGCTCATGTATTGATTGTTCCTATGTCATTGCCTATTTTCTTTTGCTTTACCTCATGGAACAATTCCCTTCATTTGTATGTCTTTTTACATTTACTTTATTCCTGGGCGGGTTGCAGGATGCAACAATTGAGCAGCTTCTGCCAATTTTCCTTTCACTTTTGAAAGATGAGTTTCCTGATGTCAGGCTGAACATTATCAGCAAGCTCGACCAAGTAAATCAGGTTTGCAGCTTCAAACGTGAATATCTCTAAATTGGTGATTTAAGTTGAAAACTTTTACTTTTTGTTTTTTTAGTTATTGATCTCCTCTATTAAGCTTTGTAAGTTCCATGTTGATGCAGGTAATTGGCATTGATCTATTATCTCAGTCTTTATTACCAGCTATTGTTGAGCTAGCCGAGGATCGTCACTGGAGAGTTCGACTCGCAATCATAGAATATATACCTTTATTGGCAAGTCAGTTGGGTGTAGATTTTTTTGATGACAAGCTTGGAGCACTTTGCATGCAATGGCTAAAGGACAAGGTTTACAAGACATTTAAATTAAGTTCTACATTCAAATCCATGGTGCTTTCATTTTTGAAATGCATATTATTGACCTTAACAAATGACTGAAAGACTTGCTTCGTGCTAATGCTGGTAATTGTAATCTATAGCCTTCACTGCTTTAAACTGTTAAGCTTCTGTGCTTTCTTTATCATCTTTTACTATTTATTAATTCTTAGTGGATTGGCTTCTTTTTAATGTGTGCCTATATAGTTTTAATGCATTAGCAGTGTGAGTTAACTTCTTTTGCAGCAAATTTTTTTAAAAAAAAAGGGTTTTCTGTAATGCATGTGTGTGCATTTTTTTAATAAAAATTTTAGACTAGATAGCTAAAACAAGGATTGTTCTTCGAATCAAATGATAGTCATTTATAGTTTACAAGATGCATTTTGTGTTGTTTGCATTTTGTTGGTGTAGTCTGCAAAGGAATTGAATTTGAAAAGGAACCTGATTTTGAAGATCTAAAGCAAGTTATGTGTTTGATGAAAGGTTTATAAAATTTTCCATTTGCCAAAATTTCAGTCTTATTTTCTTGTCAGGAAGCTGACAATTTGGTGGATTTTTTAATTTAGGGTCAATGAATTATGCTGACTTCTTCAGCTTTTTTCATTGTTTTAGGTCTACTCAATTCGTGATGCGGCTGCTAATAACGTGAAACGCTTGGCAGAAGAATTTGGACCAGATTGGGCAATGCAGCATATAATTCCTCAGGTTCATTCTGTGTTTCTGCTTTTTTTTTTTATTACTTGATTAATGTTTTTCTGTTTTCCCTTCTGTTACTTGATTTATTGATATGCATTAAGATGATGTTGACAAAATTCTGCCATCTGATTTATGAAATAAGCCCCCTTTAGTACAGTCAACGTTTTATTTCACCCTGCACTCCGCTGGTTTGGTGTTGTTTTGCTTGTGACAAAGTTCTTTCTAGGAAACTGATGTCTTAAAATTTTCTTCATGTTTAGTGAACACTAACGCCCTGTTTATTTGATTCCACCCTCACTTTCACTTCCTCTCTCCCCTTCTTACGTACCAAATGGGGCCTATGGTTTCTTAAAGATACTATAAATGGTTAGGTTGAACATATTTGGCCTGGTATTCATCCAATAACGATTTTGTTGCAGGTTTTGGAGATGATAAACGATCCAAACTATCTTTATCGAATGACCGTTCTTCATGCAATCTCTCTGTTAGCTCCTGTTCTGGGCTCAGAGATTGCTTCTTCAAAACTGCTCCCTGTAGTCATAGACGCATCAAAAGACAGGTAATATTGATGAGCCCTCAACCTCATGTCTTCATCAGAATCATTGCTGATAGTTGGTCTTGCAGGGTGCCCAACATCAAATTCAATGTAGCTAAAGTTCTTCAGTCCATCATTCCAGTTGTAGCTCAGTCTGTAAGTAGCTGTGATTTAAGCCTTTTCATCTATAATGTACTTCAAACTTAAATTTTGAATATGCAATTGCAACATGCTACTGATCAAAACTATAATAACTTGGAAATTATTCCAACGTAAATTTGGTGATATTAAGAAATTTATTGCGGATTGAATTCCTTTCTTGCTAACAAGATCAGACTTGTGACTTGCTGAATTGGCTAAACTTATAATAAACTAGGCAGGTAGAAGCTAATTTAAATATTGGATAAATGTATCGTGGACAACACTTATTTTTGCATATAGGTATAGCTGATGCCAAATCTTTAATTATCAATCTTTCACAAGTTATTGTAGATAGTATCAATCAGTGGTGTTTATGCCTACCGCTACTGATTCCTATTCCTTAGACTCCACTTCCTTTTCTTTTGGATACGAGCCCCATTCTTTTTACCTACTCTCCCCAACCCGTTTAATTCATTTTTTCATTCATGCTTTTTAACATATGGAAGTGATGCATGTTTATTTTAATTTCTCATATTCCAAATACCATTCAAACAATGAAGGTGGTTGAGAAGACTATCCGTCCCTGTTTGGCTGAACTCAGTGAGGATCCTGATGTTGATGTTAGGTTCTTTGCCACCCAAGCACTACAATCTAACCATCAAGTCGGAAACCCCAGCTAGATCAATCTGATTATTGTTATTAGTTCTTTCCCCTTGTTATCTTCCCTGTTTCCTTTGTTATTGAAATCAAGAAAACTTGCATATTTTTCTGTAGCTCACATTATTGCTGCTGAGGCTCTGTTTTAATCATTTCCCCCTTGAAATTTATAGCAGTTTCTTCTTTGTAGCACTGTAAAGTTGTCCAGAAGTGGATGGATTTTGATGTATACATTAAAATGTCAGAGTATATATAAAAATCTAAGCATCAAAATAAGATGAGCATGTTTTGTACGTACATGCCAGATTCACCATGATGTGTCATTGGCTGCAATAATCGAATAATCGATTCAGTTTCCTGGATGTTTTTTTTTGGGGCTCTTTTTCTTAGGCCAACCAGTTTTTCCTGAGTCATATGATAGCTTTGTAGGTCAGTTATAAGAGCCTTACTTGTAAATCAATTTGTAAAATTTGAAGAATGAATATAAAAAATTACGTAAATTTAGTTGCAAGTCTATGAGGTTGACTTGTAAATCTAAGAAATTGATTTATAAATATTCAACTGCTTATATTTTAAGAAGTTGGCTCGTAAATTTTAGAAATTTATTTATACATCTAAAAAATAAGTGTAAATATTAAAATATTCACATTTTAATAGAAATATTTAAAGAAAGATATCTTCTTTAACAGACTGTTCACTGGTCAATGCTAGCCAGCCAGTAGTCAACAGCCAGTGTCTCTGATGGTAATCGGGTGTGTGGTTAATTTCCCTGATGTATGTGTTATTATACATGCAAATTTGAGGATGGCAAAGAAAATAAAACGGTAAGAAATTTGAGAATATTTTAACAGATTTGTTTATATTTATTTATAATGAGTCTGTTGTTTAAAAGTGATGTATAATCTTTTGTTCATTTCCAAAACCCGACAATTTTTGGATCTCCTCCCTTCTAGCCGCCCCACCCAAAAAAAAAAACACTCCCACTGTCGGTGCGATTTGTCAGTTTCACAGATGAACTCATGAAATAACGTATTTAAAAAATCTTCATCATTTGACAGATTGTAATCTCTTTTATCTTAATAGTCGTTCTAAATATAAGACTTATTTTATAACGTAAACTATGTTATAAAATAAATTTTATATTTATAACCAGATGGATATCATTTTGTAAGTAAAACCCGAAACTATGCCACGTGTCGTGGATGAAACATGGAAGTAAATAACGGTTAGATTTTGGCGAAGAGGAGGGAGCCATAACAGAGGGGCGAAAGGGAGAGGAACTTGTTTCCTCTAAATATTCTTGGGCAACATTCAATGTGTTCCCTCCCAATTCAAAATCATAAGGTCAATTCAAAAACATGAAAGAAATACTTAGGTACTCTCAGAGTACCAGCTCATCCATACTCTAGTCAATAAGAATGCACCAATTCAGATAATTGTAAACATACGTGGCTGCCAACTATTTCTTAATTATTTTGGTTTTAAAAATTAAAAATGGCAAATTCCTCAGCTATCCTTCCTTCCTTCTTTCTCTCCATCCCTTCTCTCTGCCTTTCCCAGGCCGCCGTGGAAGCACCACGCATAACCTTAATCTCAGGCTGCTTCTCTCCTCTTTTTTCCTAACTCTCTGCCTTCTTCTTTTGTTCCATCATAGATTTCCTCACTTTCTCCATATATTGACTGCCTTTGTTCAAGAACACCATTGAAGCGCGTCCTCAATCTCTCCCCATTTTATTTCCAAATGCTGAAGACTGCGGTAGATCGACAAAATTGCACCAGAGAATGAAGCACTGTCAAAACCTATGACTTCGTCGCTCTTTGTTTTCTTCTCAAATGTTGATGGCGATGGTTAAGATGTTAACAATGGCACATGAAAAGAATGCTCTTCTTCTTCTTTTCTCATTCTTACTCTTCTACTAATATGGCATCCTCCATCACCCTCAATTTTATTTCGTGCATTTCCTTTTGATGGATCTGGGTAGATGTTGTAGTTTTAACAGTTATTAAAAAAAAAAACACTGAAAGGTAGAAGCTAATAACACAGGGACCTTTCTGCTTGATTTGAAAAAGAATGGAGATTTACATGAGAACAAAAAAGAGTCTCATTTTTTAGAAGGTGATGGAGGTTGGGCAGCGTTTCAATGGCAGCAAACCAAACCGAAGGATTTGCTGGCTACCTAATCATTTTTCAGTTTTTAAAAGAACAAATAATAAAAATAGTGGGCTGACACATAAATTTAAAATTATCTGACTTGGTGTATTCTTATTGGCTAGAACATAGATGAGCTGGTACTCTAAGAGTACCTAAGTATTTCTCCAATTTGAACATAGCTTCTATTGAAGCATTGACTCTAACTAAGAAGGAGCATTTGAAAAATTATCTTCGATAAATATAAATTACATCAGATAGATTTTGATCCATAATTAGACATATAATTAATTAATGTATACCAACACGTTTTCAGATAATTTAAGACATTGGCATTAGGATAACTGATTTTGTCAGCAAGATGAAAAAAATTTATCATGTACTAACATGGATAGCTACCTCAATGATCTCAATCATCTATTTTCTTGACAATATATATATGTATATATATATGACTAATGGTAGCACTATTTATCATTCGAGTATATATATTTTTTAATTAAAATGACAGTTACTAATGCTTTGCGATTACAAAGCGGAAATAAAAGATAATGTTTACTTCCAGAAAAACTTATATCCCCTCCTGTCCAATATACAAGCTTCACTTTTGAAAGTGTCTGGTCTAAAATATAAGTTTTATTTATGAGTTTGTTTGAACATTTATTGCTTTTTTTTTCCTTATTTTGTCCTTAGTTGACCATAATTAATATTCCTTCTCTCTCATTAATATTATTCACATATATTCTTTTTCATTATTTTTTTATTCATTATCTCTCTTATTTGCTCTCTTAATAAATAAGAGCAAATTTAGAAAAAAATAAATAAATTTCTGACCCATTTATTATTTTTAACTAATTTTAACTGCTAATTCGTTAAACATAATTCAGTTATTGACTATACTACTACCTTGGGTTTTTAATATAAAAACTAGTTAGAAATTAAATTTGGTCTTAAATATAAGACTTTAATCAACTTTATCTTCCAAATTTGTAATTCATTTTCTAAAGTATTCTTATTAATTACACATGTTAAAGAATTTTCATTCAAGGGCAGCCATGATTAAAATGAGTATTTTAAAAAAAATTAACTCATATTTATTATAAATAACTAACTTAACTAATTTTTTGAATCTATTTAAATAAGTTAAATAGCTTTACAAACGATAGGTAGCATTAGATTACAAAAACATTGACTTATCCAAATATATTTTACAAAAGGCTAGATACAATTATTACGTGTTGTACCGTTTTGAATAATAAATAAATAAATAATATAAATATTTTCTTGGCATGTTCAGTTTATGCTATTAGTTTCAAAGGAGAATTGAAATAAAATCCCAATAAAAAATAATTACAAAACAAGTTTTAAAGGTTGTTATTTTTTATTTTAAAACTTGTAATTATAAGTTACTTAGATTATTATTAAGATTTTTTGATAATTATTTTTTTATTTGAGACTTTATTATAATTTTCCCCAGTTTCAAGAGTCTAAACCAATATGAACACAGAACGTGCTCCCAAAATTATATTGGCATATACTCCTCTCGAGTCTTATGGTAGTTTTAAGATAGAACTAGAAGCTTTTTCTCAATCTTATTTATAAGTTATTTTATTAAATTTTTAGTACAGATGTATTATTTTATCTTTTATTTATTATAATACAGGTAATTATTTTTTTGAAAAGTAAATATATTAAATAAGAATAAATCTAAAAAATTATTATATTTTAAAGAAGAGTTAATGTAATTTAAAGTTTTTTTTTACCTATATAAAATATGTTAAAAGTGCTTTATAAATAAGGCTAAAAGAATATATTGCACTGCACCAGTATTTGAGTTCTCCCACAGCTCAAAAATTGTTGTTGACCACCAAATCATATATTTCGGTCCTTAATATAAAAATTAGTTCACTAATTTGAGTAAATTAAAAAAATAAGTTAAATTAATTATTTGTAATAAATATACACTGTCTTTTTTAATATACTCTTACTAATTATACATATTAGCCAGAACTATTATTTTATAAAACCTTTAATATTTGAACTACTACAAAAGACTACTTTGAAAAAAAAAAGAAAGACAAAGTAGATTGAGATTTTATATTTAAGATCAAATTAAATGTCAAATTAATTTTTATATAAGTAGTTTTTTTTTTCCTTCTCTAATTAAAAAACCCACTTTACAGTAAACTTTGACTCTCCAGCAAGTACTTTTTCATGCACTCGAGTCCAATCGGATGATGCTGACTCTGCACATGTTGATGGCTCATAGCCTTGTCGCTCATCTTTTCCATTCAGTATGAAATGAACGAGATGCGTCCGTTCTGAGCAACACCTTTTGAAATTTGATTTCGGTATATGAATTTTAATACATTTCTATAGCAGTATTTACGTGCTGAGATGTAATCCTTGTAGCCAAACCAAACAACAATAATTGAATGTACTGAGACAGGCACAAGCAGATTTCAACTTGGTAGGACCACCTTATACTCATTAGTCTCATCACTTTTTCCCCCAATCACTCTTTCTTTACCAATTCTCTTCTCCTCTTCAAACCCATCCCTTTTTCTGTTTTACTCCAACACCTGTGTTTCTTGTTCTTCCTCATGGCATCTTCTTCTCAGTTTTCTGGTGCCAAGTATGATGTATTTATCAGCTTTAGAGGCTCAGACACACGCCATGGTTTTCTTAGCCATTTGAGAAAGGAATTGCGGCAGAAACAAATTGAAGCCCATGTGGATGACGGACTCGAAAGAGAAGATAAAATGTCACCTGCACTACTTGGAAGAGCCATTAGAGAATCACTTATCTCACTAATCATATTTTCAAAGGATTATGCTTCATCAAAGCGGTGCTTAGACGAGCTAGTGCAGATTATTGAATGTAGGGACAATCAGAACCAGATTGTAATTCCTGTTTTCTATAACACAGATCCCTCAGATGTGAGGCATCAAAAAGGTTCTTATGGAGATTCTTTAGCCAAACATGATGAGTATTATAAGGAAAAGGCGCCAATTTGGAGATCATCTCTGAATAAAGCTCCTAACTTATCTGGGTTTCACTATTCATCAAACCATGCGTGAGTTCTTTTTCCCCTCTACACTTTTCTTGATTAAATAGAGATATCATTTTACTTTCATAATCTTTTTATTTTCCTGTGAGTATAGGGATGAGGCTGAGCTCATAGAAGATATTGCCAAATGTTTGTCAACAAGGTTGAATCTTATGTACCAAAGTGACTTTACAGATCTTGTTGGAATTCATGAAAGAATTGCAGAATTAGAATCACTGATGAACCAAGGATCAGAAGATGTTCGTGTCATTGGAATTTGGGGTATGGGCGGTATCGGTAAGACAACTATTGCCGCTGTAATATTTAACCGATTTTGTTCTGAATTTGAAGGACATTGTTTTTTAGCCAATGTGAGAGAAGAATCAAAGAATCATGGAATCATTTGTTTGAAGAATAAAATGTTCTCTAAACTACTCAAGGAAAATGATTTACATATCGGTACACCAAATGGAATACCCCCTTATGTCAAGAGAAGGCTTCTTCGAAAAAGGGTTCTTGTTGTTCTTGATGACATTAGTGATTCGGATCAACTAGAGAATTTAGTGGGAGCACTTAACTGCTTTGGACTTGGGAGTAGAATCATTATAACAACTAGAGATAAGCAAGTGCTAGCTAAAAATGTTGATAAAATATACGAAGTTAAGCCTTTGATTCGTGATGATGCTGTTCGACGTTTTATGTTGAATGCCTTTGAGAATAATGATGTGGAAATGGGGTGGATTGAATTGTCAAGGAAGTTTATTAGTTATGCTAAAGGCATTCCGTTGGCTCTGAAAGTCTTAGGTTCCTTCCTTTATGGTAAAAGCAGGCAAGAATGGGAAAGCCAACTTGAGAAGCTCAGCAAAATGCCAAATGCAAAAATTCAAGATGTGATGAGACTGAGTTATGATGATCTAGATAGAGAAGAGAAGAACATTTTCTTATATATTGCATGTTTTCTCAAAGGATATGAATCACAACAGATAATTGTTTTGCTTAATTCTTGCGGTTTCTCAACCATTATTGGGTTAAGGGTCCTTCGAGACAAAGCTCTTATAACTGAAGTATCAAACTCCAGAAAATCAATAATATCTATGCATGATTTGATCCAAGAGATGGGTCGGGAAATTGTTCGTGAAGAATCGATTGACAATCCTGGAAAACGTAGTCGATTATGGGATGCTAATGATATTTATCAAGTATTAGCACATAACACGGTGAGAGTTGTGACTGTAAAATTATGTATTTACATTCGTTCGTTATTTAATACCTTTTTTTTTTTGGGTTTCTTCCCTTTACTTGCCACTTTTGGTTTCCAGGGCACTAAAGCCATTCAAAGCATTACTCTGAATGTAGCAAAAATTGGAGGGCTCTGATTAATTCCTCAAGTCTTTTCTAAGATGACAGAGCTAAAGTTTCTCAAGTTTTCCCAACATGATTTTCATGAACAAATCCTCCACCTTCCTCAAGGACTTGAATCTTTGCCAAATGAACTGAGATTTTTTGAGTGGGTTTGTTATCCTTTACCGTCCTTGCCTTCCTCATTCTGTCCCAGAAGTCTTGTTGAACTTAAAATGACTTGGAGTCGAGTGGTAAAGCTCTGGGATGGGGTTTTGGTACGTATCAATCTTTGTTTTTTTTTTCCCTCGTCTTTGTCTCTTGTGAAAATAAAAGCTCGAGCAATAAAAAATCTCTCATAAATGGTGCAGGATCTTGTGAATTTAAAGAAAATTGACCTCAGTAACTCCAAGCATCTGTTGGAACTCCCAGATTTTTCGATGGCGAAAAACCTTGAAGAATTAGAACTCTCCGGCTGCAAGAGCTTGCGTAAAGTTCATCCTTCTATCTTGACCATCCACAAACTAGTGAAACTAAACCTATCATACTGTAAATCACTCACCATCCTTAGAGGTGATGTCCATTTAAGATCCCTCAGTAATCTTTCTCTTAGCGAATGCTCAAGGCTCAAGCAATTCTCAGTGACATCAGAGAATATGAAGAACTTAAGTTTGACAGGCACATCTATCAATGAATTGCCTTCGTCCGTGAGGCTTTTAAACAAACTTGAAACATTATACTTAGATCACTGTAAGAATCTTAAGAATCTACCAAACAAGTTTTCTAACCTCAGTTCTCTTAGAGAACTTCGGATCATTGGTTGCATGCAGCTTGATGCATCGAATCTACACTTGTTACTTGAAGGCTCAAGGTTCCTAGAAACACTGTTGTTGCAAGATTGTCGTAATTTATTTGAACTTCCAGACAATATTAGATTCTTATCCTCGTTGCAGCATCTATCACTACATGAATCAGATATTGTGAAGTTGCCTGCAAGCATCAAGCATCTCCAACAACTTGAAAAGCTTACCTTGAGTAATTGCAGGAACCTTCATTCTGTGCCTGAGCTTCCACCATCCATTAAAGAACTATATACCACTAATTGCACTTCCCTGAAGAGAGTGATGATTTCTTCCATGGCTGCTGATCAACTGAGAGAAAAAATAAGAGTGGGTTCTAGATTTCAGAATTGTGTAAACTTGGATGAACATTCACTTAGAGCTGTAGCAATGCATTCTCATGTCAACATGAAGAGATTGGCATATGAACATTTATCAAATCTAGGACAAGGTAACATCCTAGGTGGTCCAATTGATGTTATTTATCCAGGAAGCAACGTTCCAGAGTGGTTCGTGAACAGGACAAGGCAGTCTTCAGTAACTGTGGACTTAACTTCTGCTCCGCCGCCTTCCGTGTCTCTGGGTTTCATCTTTTGTGTGGTTGTTTCTAGGTTTCCATCAAACGACAAGAACTTTGTTGGGTGTGATTGCTACTTGGAAATAAATGGTGAAAGGGACATGAACATGGGTGCATGGACGAGCATAAATACTTGTGAATTTATGTCTGATCATGTATGTATATGGTACGATGAACGATGTTGTCTGAAAACAAGTGAAAGCATGGAAGCTGATGAAAGCAATAATCTGAAGATATGGTTCGAGTTCTTTGCTCAGACTGGGAATACGTGGGAGAAGAGAAGGGATATTGCGGTTAAACAGTGCGGAGTTTGCCCCATTTATGACTCAGAATATCACAACTTCATTGAAGAACTGGAGTTGAGGCCGCAACTGGGATGGTTTGATGAGAATGAAGATGAGGAAGAAGCAATCCATTTTGCACAGAAATCCAATCAACACATGTTTCCACCTCTTCCAACTAAGACTAACTGGAAGACATCGACACACGGCTTGAAAGATCTCATCAACCTATGACTACTTCAAAGGTATCAAACTCTACCTGGGAAATGGTCATCTGAGGTTTACGTACTTTTACTGATGTTGCCCAATGTATAAATCAAACATATGTAGCGTATTCAAAAATATGGAAATCAAATACAATACTATGAAAAATGCATAAGCTTTGACATCTTGGGTAGGGAAAATGAAATTGGCAAAACCAATACCATTACTCTGTTTGAACCAAAACTAATAAAGAAAACATAATTATATTAAAGCTGATCAATTAACTGCTTGGCGATAATATTGGACAGGCCAAATTTCTCCCATTAGAAGACGTGTCGATCGAGTGCCTCTTCGTGCCCCTTTATGATTGTTTCAAGCCCTGAATCAAAATTTTCTAGCGTAGTTTCGATTTTATTGGTTACTAAAAATTAATTCGTGTCACTTAAAGTATTATTTATTCAAATTTATTTTGTATCTACATGTTAAAAGCAACCATGTAGTTTAATTCATCACATGCATAACTTTTAGTATTTTTTTTCAAGATGATATGAATTATACATATATTTTGTTTCGTATATACATGCGTGTTGTATATAAAAATGACAAAAATGAATATTGTATATATGGTGTTATTTTTTTGGCTTAATATAATCTTTTGGTCTATCAAATTTGTCCTTATTATAATTTTGGTCTTTTTAGTTTTAAATCTGATCCCTCAAGGCACAAAATGATTCAAGTTTTTATTAAATTATCAGGACTAATGTTTTAAATGAAGAGAAACTTAAGGGGTAAAAATTTATAATTTGAAATTTGAGAAGCCAAAATAGAAATGAAGGTAAACTTAAATGGCCAAATTTGTATTAACTTTTTTTTAAAAAAATAAAATACGAATTTCAAGGACCTTTAACGCCATAGGATGAGAGGAAGGTAGTGTGGGTTACTCACAAGTCTTGCTGCATGGCCCGCGTCTAACGACCTTTCTAATCAGTTTTATTTAAAAATAAATAAAAAAATACAACACGCTATTCAGCACTAGAACTCAATCATTTTCACATACTAAAATTTCAATTCGTTTATCTGCATCAAAACACGAAGTAGTTACAAAATCCGCAGAACGCAAGCGATTTTCTTACAAAAAAATTGCATGAACAATTGCTGAGGCAGAAACAAGAGGGAGCGTATGTAAAACCCACTATGAGCATCAATACAATGCGGTTGTTCTGTTCTTGATCTATTGTTAAGAAAATAATGAATCATTATATATGTAAAAACTATTCAATATATGTGTGTGTGTGGAAGGGAAGACCGAATCATAACACAAATTACATTGTCTTTAATAATATTTAAAGTAAAGAAAATTACATTGACATATGATTGACCACAATAATAGGCAATTATATTACTAACCGAATCATAACACAAATTACATTGTCTTTAATAACATTTAAAGTAAAGAAAATTACATTGACATATGATTAATCACAATAATAGGCAATTATATTTTCATCAGTTCACGCTGTTAGGCAATACGATGGAAGAGCAAGTAAGCGATTAGCTCTTGGAATTAATAGTCCAAATTTCTCAGTCATATCCAACTCATCGGGAGAAACACCATGTGGTAGTTCCCAATTAAAGCAATGCATTAATTGTGCTATAACTAGCTTAACGGTAATTAACCCTAATTGCATGCCAGGGCATCCTCTTCGACCTGAACCAAATGGTATCAGTTGGAAGTCTTTTCCTCGGAGATCTACACTGCTATTCATGAACCTCTCTGGGTAAAACGCTTCCACATCATTCAACCATATCTTAGGATCTCGTCCTATTGCCCACACATTCACAATCACCCGTGACTTGTTGCTTATATAATATCCATTGATAGTTATATCCTTGGTGCTAACTCGAGGGAGCAGCAATGGCGCAACAGGATGTAGTCTCAAAGTCTCTTTGATCACCATGTCCAGATAAGTCAACCTCGGCAAATCAACCTCGTCGACCAAATTGCTTTTTCCTACTAGGTTTTCCAGCTCATGTTGGAGTTTCTTCATTACCCTTGGATTCTTCAGCAATTCTGAGAAGACCCAGAGATTGACAGTGACAGAAGTGTCCATTGAAGCAGCAATCAAATCCAAAAGTATGGCCTTGATATTGTTTCGATCTTTGACAAGGTTTTGTTCGTCATCATGAGAATCCTGTGGGCATGAGAGTAATATGTCCATGATGTCCTTGTGTTCCCTTTTCTGCAGAACTGCTTGTGCCTCTTCATGCTCTTTGATGATTGTTTCTAACATCTCATCAATTTCCTTGCTATTCTTCTCTAAGCGTTTTGTAAAACCCTAAATCAACAATGCTTGGTCACCCATAATGAATTCTTTGTAAGATTATATTACTATTTCTTTTGCAAGGCATTATTGATCTAATCTACTTATTTTTTTGTCAAGCTCGCAAGTTATATTACTAAATTTTTTATGTGAATGTACTTTTTTTTTCTTCATTTATTTTTGTGTACGCCGTAGACTATATTTTAAGGATAACATTAAAATGTTATTAAATCTTAAAATAGAGTTAATATGATTTAATTAAAATTTTTCTTGATTCCAGTTAAACCCACAAAATTTGTATGTAATGCTCTGTATTTTTATGAGAACTACTACCTCCGGTCCTAATTATAAGAGCTAGTTAACTAATTTGAGGAAATTAAGGAAAGAAGTTAAGTTAGTTATTTGTAATAAATAAGTGTTATTTTTCCTAAAATATCCTTGCTAATCAAGTGTATTGGTTAGAATTACCATTGTTAAAAAGACTACTTTGGAAAAAAAAATATAAATATGAGAGATAAAATAGATTGAGATCTTATATTTAGGACCAAAATAAAAGTCACACAAAGTCTTATATTAATGACTAAAGGTAGTAATTTATTATTTAGAGATTTTGTGAAAAAATTATTTTGTAGGTATGATTAGTTTTAAAAACTGGGATAAAAAAAAGGTACCTGAATATCAAATGGGCGCAAGAAAGGCAAGAAGTCTGCAATATTGAAAGCTCCCACCAAGCTGAGCGTCTCTTGAACTATTCCCTTCACATCGAACCTATCGTCTCTCTTGCGCCCCAGCATCATTCTATATGTCATGTCCTCTATCACCTCCCCTACCTTCTCACTTACATCCACCACCTCATGCGCCGCCGCCGATATCTTTATTGACTCCACTGCCTCCTCCAACTCCTCCCTTCTTATAGGACGAAACATCTCCACTTTCGATGCAGTCAAAAGCTGCAAAGTACAGAGCTTTCTCATGTAGCGCCAGTAAGGGCCATATTCGGAGAAAACCATCCCCTTGGAGCCATAGCACAGGAACTCCGACGCTTGAGTCTTTGGTCGGCTCGCAAAAACGACGTCGTGTGTCTTGAGGAAAAGCTCGGCAGCTTCAGGCGAAGAGACGACAACGGCAGGCACCTGTCCCAGTTGGAGGGACATGATGGGACCGTATTGTTTTGCCAGAGAGTGAAGGGAACGGTGGGGGAGGGTGCGCAAGAGGTGGAGGTGGCCGATCAGCGGCCATGCCGGTGGACCTGGCGGTTGTTTCCGGCCATCCCTGGCTGGTTTGAGGTGAGAGAGTAGGAGCAGAAGTGATAGGGTGAAGAAGAGAAATGCTGCAAAAAAGAGAAATAGAGGGGAAGGTAACAATGGAGGCAACATGTTTAGAGTTTAGAAAAGTGTTTGTGTCAGAAAGAGAAAGAAATTGATTAAAAAAGGCGATGAGGTGGGACTGTATATATAACATTTCGCGAAGAGACATTGAGAGTCGCGGTGGGCGTCTGTACGTAGTTGTGAGTTGTGGTGGTCGGAGAAGAGAAGAAACAAAAACACATGCGTTTAGCATATTTTTTGTAGCTTACTTTTGCTATTTTTTCTGGTTCCGTATTAATTCTGCCACTGCCCATTTTAATATGCTCGATGTCGTGTCTATTCCTGCCAAAAGTTTATAACAAAGCTGCTCTACTTTGGGATCTTATAAATCCAAATCATGATTTGGAGAATAATTTTTTTAAAAAATAATTTTAAGAATAGATTTTGTGAAAAAAAATAATTTTGATAAAGTGAGAGTATTTGGATAGTTGATATCAAAAGCATTTTTAAGTACAAATTACCAAAAAGTACATAAGGAAATTGCAAATAAAGACCCCTAAATATGTAAAATTATAATTTGGAACCCTAAATTTGAAAAACAGCAAATAAGGACCCTATCTCACTTTTATAAATATGAAATGTGGGTGAAATGTCTGAAATGCCCCTCAACCAAATTGTAATTTGGTCTACTGAAGTTGTCATTTGCTAAAGTGAACTTGTCGTTTCTCATAGTCAACTCGTCATTTCACATACCCTCAGTCAAGTTGTAATTTGGTATACTGAAGTTATTATTCGCTAAAGTGAATTTCTCATTTCTCATAGTCAACTTGTCATTTGGCTGAGGGGTATTTCAGACATTTCACTAACAATTTATATTTGCAAAAGTGGGACTGGATCCTTATTTGTTATTTTTCAAATTCAGGATCCCAAATTACAATTTTACATATTTAGGGGCGTTTATTTGTAATTTTTCCAAGTATATAAGTTAATATGATAATTACATAAGAGATAAATTTTAATTTATATTTTCATTTGAACAAAAACAGGTCTTCAGTCATCATATCATCCCTAATCATTATGCTATAGAATAATTACAGCTCTTTAGTTGTCACAAGTTAATCAACCCAAACCAGCTAAAATAACAAATGTCATAGTTATCCAAATAAGCCATCGAATCCCAATATTATTATCATTTTTCTTTCCTTCATATATATATTTGTATGCTACACATGGATTTCAAAACAAACACGCAAATAAAAGGCCACAAAAATAACCTTCTTTTTTGGGATTGACCATCCCAGACCTTAGATTGACAAATAACAGGTCAAAAAGCAAATCCTCTGTCTCTAATAACATGCAAATCATGAGTTTTTTTGGTAGCAAAATAATTTCTAATTTTTTGTCATAGCCAAACAAGTTGAAGAAAAACAGGTCCTTTGTCTCCAAAAGTTAGATTCCATTTTATAAAATCAGATTATCATGAAATTGAACCAAATAACAAGATCACATGAGTTCAATAGAGCAAGCAACATATGAATGTGGGAGGAAAAACAGACGAAGCCAATACTGAAACAAACAAATCAAGCCACTAGTGAAAGCAAATTGTGGTTGGAAAAAAAAACAAAGGTGGTAGGAAATATGAGAACGAAACAGATCCTCTATCTCTAATGAATAACCACAAGCAGCTATAAGCAAGAATGAGCAAAATAAAATATAACAAGACTGGACAATGCAATGAGTAGATAATTATTAAAGAGGAAAGAGCGAACCATAAGCAAGGAACATATGAAGGATGGACAGATAGATGCAATGCATGAGGGAAAAAATGATTATTGAAGAGGAGAGCTTACTTGAGCTGCAGATTTGAGCCAAGTAACCAAACACGTCGACCTCACCAAATTACCACCGAATGATGTCAAGAACAAATATTGCAAACCAAGGATGGGAAGATTGGATAACGCAAGGCGTGATCTTCTTCTGCTGAGTCGAGACGCTTGTTCTCGCAAGCCCCTGACAACCTCATCTACAGCAAGGCGTTCTGTCGAGTTTTAGAAGGAGCAAAGGCAAATGAGTTTTCAGAGAAGAGGCGAAGCTTGTGATTCAATTCTAATGGATGTTTTTGTCAAATATCGTTGGGTGACTTCTGTAGGACATAAATCGTAGTCCAACGACAAAAAATTTACTCTCAAAAGCGAAAATTTCCTGCTTCTTCAGAAACCTAGGTTTTGGAGGCCAAAATCTTTCGTTTTGGGCCAAACCAAGGTTGTCTTAAAAAATTTGGATGTTTGAATGATATCTGGCTCAAACCATAGTTTGGGGTGAAAAATCTTTTTTTTTTTTCAAATTGCCAAATACCCCCCATCACCCAATCATTCTTTGTTTTCAAAGCTCAGAATTAGGGGTGTTTAAAGCTGGCCCGTCCCGTTCTCAGCTTTATTGGGGCGTGACGGGCCTGTCTTGAAATTTTTTGGAATAGGACAAACTGGAACAAGACCAAAAAAGGGGTTCGGGAATGGATGGGACACGGGACGGGGTTGTCGTGTCCTGGTCTTGTCCTGATAGGTATACTTTTTTTTTTTAAAAATATTTTGTATCATATTTAATTGTTTTATAATACATAATTATATATTATTATTAAATGTTAAAAACAAATAAAATAATAATATGAAGCCCTGGGTGGAGTAATGTTAATTGCCAATAGCTTGCTTGGGTCTTGTGTTTTGTGCATGTTGGCGTGGAATGGTAGCTTCTAGGAACTGATTTGATTTTATACATGTTCCAAAAAAAAAGAATGAACATCAGGAAAATAAATGAAGAATGCGGGGAATTCATAGAAGATGGACTACGCTTTTAGTTTTTATTGTTGAGGGCTACAAAAATATTTGAAGTAGGCCAATTGTTACAATAAAATGGAAAAATTTTGATTAAGGACCACATATGGGAATTAATTTCAAAGAGCCTTTAAAAAAAATCTGAAATTTCAGTTAAGGATTCTGAAATTTTACTGAAAGACCCAGGGGACAAAGTGAAATTAATTCCTGAACCCAATTTACTCAAATGCCCCGCAAAATTGTTGCCTGAAATTTGGAAATGATATGGCCGAAAAGTATGAAAACACCATCCCACTTTTCCCTCTCTCATTTTAGTCACATTCCCTCTTCCCTCTCGACACAATTGCGTTGTGTCTCTGAAAACTGTTAAAGATATTCAACCACCGAAGGAGACTGTGGGCATCGCTGTGGCTATAGTTCCAGCGTAGCCATTGCCGTGGATAAAGGAGGAAACTTGAAAGGCTGACTCTTTGGTGTATGATAGTCGGTAGAACAACAGGAAGAAGAAGGAGAAGCAAAAATCGGTTGGAAGGCGATCGAGATAGCACGAACGAAAAGTAGAAGAGACTTCAGGCAAATAGCAGAGTGAAGCTCGGTGAAGGTAAGACTCCTCATGTATCTTGAATGCTATTTTTGTGTGATTGGGTTTATTTATAAGTGAGAGACGCGAATGAAGTTCTATTTGTGCAACTGAATCATCCATTTATTTGTCAGGAGATTAAAGAAAAAACACTGATTGTGTGGGTCTATTATTGTGGTGGGTGCTCTGTTTTTTGCCTTTGATAAAGGTGGGTGCTGCATTTGTGTGCATTTGAAATTTTTTTATGAGGTGGGTGAACGAAATTATGAGGGGAAACGTTATGTTTGAGACAAGGTTTGGGCTTGAGAGAAGAACTTATTGTCTGTGATTGTTTGTGATTAGTGGGATAACGCTTAAAGTTAGGAAATTTTCCAGAAAAAGTAGTGCATTTACAAGTTGAAAGTGGTTAATTGATATTCAGTGGTGTAACAACTGAAGTTAGAGAATTTGCCAGAAGAAGTAGTGCATTAACAAGTTCATTGTGGCAACTTCATCTTCAGTGTACTGACAATTTATTCTAGGTAATTTACATGACGAATAAATGCATTTGCAACCTGACTGGAATAATGCCATGTGTCATCCTGTAACAAGTGATGTAAAGAAATTTTCAATCATAGTGTATTTACGAATATGGAGGTCATTGAACAAATGGAGCAGCATACAATCAATGTTGATGAACTGTGCACCGTACTGATTAATGAAACCATAATTATTATGTGCAGGGCTAGAAAAGATAAGTAAGAAGGATCTAGAAGTTACAGGGTGGAAGGTTATTAAGATTGAATTTTGGAGGAAGAATAAAAAGGACATATAAGTATGGGTGGAAATAGACTAGGCGGCTTGTGGCTTGGCCTGGCCTAGCCTGACTTATTTAGATATCAAAACAAGCTTAGGCCTGTAAAAAGGCCTGTTTACTTTATCAGGCCAGGCTCAGGCCTGATAATAAGCCTGTTAGGCCTGTCAGGCAGTCTAGGCCTGTTATCTTTTTTTTTAAAAGTTAAAATTGTAAATGGACAGGAGGGAGTTTGCTATTCTGATTGGTTAATTGAGAAAATTCCACCCACATAAACGTGTTATCCAGAGTTCATTGCATGCTTCATTTCATTTTCATTCTCCATAATAAAAATAATTGATATATGTATAATGACACATGTTTAAACAGAGGAAAAAACATAAGTGCATTAAAAAAAAAAAGCATCATTCATTTATTTGACCCATGCTTTTCATATTATTCTTATATAGAATTATATATATAATTGACCTATTATGTTTTAAACTACATATATGTGTGCTCAATCTAATTCTTATTATAATAGTTACTTAATTAATTTAAATTATAATAAATGTAACACATTTTCTTTAAAACAACCATGTGTAATAACATGATCAAATATCATTTTGTTAGCAAATTAGTTTGAACAAATGATAAATTTAAAATGTAAAGGGGATTAAGGACGTTTTATGTTTTAAACTAGATCAAGTCATCAACTAATTTTTATACCAAAGTGAAATTATGTTTTTTGATAATTTTTCATATTTGATTTTTTTGGGGCCTAAGGGTTATAATGTTAATTTGATAATTTTCATATTTTCTGTTTGTATTTTAGATAAATTGGGTTAAATTATTGTAATTTTGAATTGATTTATTTATGTTTGAAATTTGTTAAAAAAGTAGGCCTCTTAACAGGCCACAGGCCAAGCCAGGCATGATTACAGGCTAAGCTGAGGCCGAACAAAAGGCCTTTCACAAGCTGAATAAAAGGCCTTTCACAGGCTAGGCTTGTGGGTGAGGCCTGGCCTAGCTTGCTTCCACCTCTACATACAATGGATGAAAGCTGTGTCAGATGCAGCATCGAAAGTTTGGAAGAACATGACTAATGTTGAGAAGGAGCCGTATAAAAAAAAGGAGGAAGAGGCATCAGAAGGAAAGAAGAAGTACGTGACATCATTCTCGACCCGGTACTCCCCATCTAAATTCAAGGAAGTTGTTGAATTTGTTAAGGAGAAAACAAACTTGAAGAATAGGGTATGAAATTTGGGGTTTGGGAAGCTGTTAAGTATGACCCTGAACAAGATTCCAAGAGAATTATGTGTGGAGGTGATGCGTGCATATGATCCCCCATCAAAACAACTGACCATCAGGGGGAACACATTGATGATTAGACCAAAAGATGTGAAAGTGCTAATAGGATTATAGGATAAAGGTTTAAGAGTAAAGTTAGATAGCTTCAAAGATGAAGTGAAAGAGTTGAAAAGGAAATATCCCTATTGACATATGCTGAAGTTCAGGAAAAGCTAATGAGTAAGGAAGATGATGGAATGTTTGAGTTCTATTTTGTTCTCTTTACATTGGGAACTTTTCTTTGTCCCACCGAGAGTTCAAGTGTTAGTGAAAAAGTGTTGAAAGTAATGACCTACATAGAGAATAAGTGGGTAGAATTTGACTGGGCAACATTTGTACTTGATGAACTTAGTGATGAAATACAACGATACAACATGGGCAGCAAAGAAGGGAAAGCTGAAGGCTCAAAAGTCATTGGAGGTTGCATGTATTTGTTACTGGTACTTGTCTACATAATTGAATGGAAGATTTCACTAATTAAATTGTTCTCATATTGCCTTCTCTGATTAATAACTTCTTGTGTTTTTCTTTTTCAGCTTTACTTCTTACAAAGGTTCCCATTGGGAAATGTCGTACCAAAATCACCCCATGTAATGAAGTTTTAGGATGAGAACACTGTGAAGGAGAGGATTAAAATAGAAAAGGGAAGTAAATGTGGCCTCTTGTACAGCCGTAGTACTGCAGAAGTCAAGTTAGCAACACAACCGGGGGGACAAGTTTCGAAGACCCAGTAAGTAGTACTAATATATTAGTCTGATTCGCTAACAGTGAGTGTAAGTTTGCTAACAAACTTTTAAATATGCAGGACATTCAGGAATTTTGGCTGAAATTCAACAATAAATTAAATAGTGAGATGGAAAGGTTTAAAAGTTTTGTTTTGGAAGAACTAATGCAGTTACAAAGCAAAAGGCCTTCCAGTGGGGGAGATGAAGGAATGCATGCTATAGAGGTAGGAGAAGGTGAAAATGAAGATGAAGAAAAAGAATAAGGAGAAAATAAAGAAGGAATAGATGCACCCTGGAAGAAAAAAATGGGAGAAGATGCTACAGAGGTAGGACAAGGTGAGAATGAAGATGAAGGAAAAGAACAAGAAGAAGAAGATGCAAATGAAGAAAAAGGTAAAAAACACGATAAAGCTGAACATGAGGAAAAAATTTGCCAAAAAGATGAGGAGGAAGAAAAAGATAAAGAAGAAGAGGAGGATGAAGAAAAAGGAGAACAACAAGATAGTGATAAAGAAAAGGATGAAGAAGATCAGTCAGAAGAAGAAGAAGATGAAAATGAAGGAAAAGAGAAAGATGGTGAACCTAGAAAAGAAAAAGAAGTTGAGAAAGGGGAGAAAAAACAAAAAATGGTGTAACTACCGACAAGGAGGTAAAAAAGACGTCACAAACCAGCTGTAAAGTCACCATACCAAGTGACGTACATGAGAAAGGTCAAACTCAGTGAGAAGGAAGTATTTTATAAACATTGTTGTGACTGGTGTCCACAAGAGGAGGCTAGACAGTAAGTAGAAAGACTGGTTGGAGTTGTTTATACGATGGGAATAACAGCACTATACTCATTTTGCTTCCATGTCTGTTGTGCAGGGTTTTGGTGGACATGTTTGGCCATTATGCAACACGGCAAGACCTGCAAGTCCTTGTTCCAAGGCAGTAGATAAGCAACCGGGTATGTGCGATGATAAATTGATTTTGTACAGGCAAATATTGTGAATCAATCCTAATTTTCATGTTGCATAAATGTGCAGATAATGTCATTGATTGCCCATATTATGAATGGTGAACATAAGGAACAAGCTTCTGTGGTGAAGAGACACATATTTGATGCTGATTTCATGGTTAATGCTAACTAGTTTATATCTAAGAATGCATTTAATAACATTGTCCTGTGACAACAACAATTCATAAATTTACATACAGAACTAGGATATTTACACTCAATTTCAGATATTAACAACTTCATGGTCTTCATGTGTTTAACAATACATAGAGTTGCACTGTCCTGTGACAACAAAAATTCAAAAATTTGCACACAGAGCAACAATGTTGACTCTGAAAGTTAGGATTTTAACAACTTCATGGTCTACTTGTATCTGACAATGCAAAGTTGCATTCTCCTGTGACAACAAAAATTCAGAAACTTGCACACAAAGCAACAATGTTGACACTGAAAGTTAGGATTTTAACAACTTCATGGTCTGCATGTGTTTGACAATGCAGAGTTGCATTGTCTTGTGACAACAAAAATTCAAAAATTCGCACACAGAGCAACAATGTTGACACTGAAAGTTAGAATTTTAACAACTTCATGGTTTGCATGTGTCTGACAATGCAAAGTTGTACTGTCCTGTGACAACAAAAATTCAGAAATGTGCACACAAAGCAACAATATTTACACTGAAAGTTAGAATTTTAACAACTTCATGGTTTGCATGTGCGTGACAATGTATAGTTGCACTGTCCTTTGACAACAAAAGTTCAGAAATTTGCACACATAGCAACAATGTTTACACCTGAAAAATTTACACACAATAAGAATTAGGGTCTTTTCCATGGAAGTTCAGATTTTAACAACATCATGGTGTCCAATGTTTTCTGTCATAGACAAGAATGGTGCAGCAATAGAGATTGTGGGAGGTAGAGAAACACCTAAAAGAACTACTGCCAGAACACCTAGGCTATAATTTAGGAGAATGCGACTATCTGTTTGGACTCCTAATATTTGCTATGCACTGGTTTTGCTTTGTGTTTGAACTAAGCACGCTGAGGTTTTATGTCTTGGACTCCCTTCATGGTGGCGATAAGGTTACGGACAACAAGAAAAATCAAAAGAAGCGAAAAGCTGATCCTAAAGACAAAGGCCAGCGCATGATGGCTCAGATTTGTGTTAGTCTAATAATTGTTAATGCACTAATTATGTCACCGTTGAGTGAAATTTGTATTTGATAGTTGTTTTTTGTTGTCTAGTGGGCAAACTTTGTTAACATACCAAAGAGAGTTAAGCCTGATCTGGAGTCATTGACCAACCCAGATGAGACCAATGAGATCTTCTATCCCGTTATTCATCTCTAACATAACACGTGAGTTTTGAATAACGTTTATGTGCTGTGTTTCTCATTTTTAATACAACCTAATTGTGTAGGATTGTCAATTCTCCAGCAACAATTGTGGGATTCATGTCATCACATATCTGAGAGAGTGGCACTACGAAGAAGACAAAGATGGGATTGAATAAACAATTCCTTATTATACAGAAGTATGAGTTCATTTAGTGTTTGTGTATGAAAGTGTTATTTTTATATTTCAATCCTGTACTCCATTGTGTCCCCTTGTTTGATGCTTGTTTATGTTGCGCAATAGGAAGAATTCAGTTCCATGAGGGCAGAGTTGCTGTGGTGGCTTGTTACTTATCCAAGAAATACACGGTCTGTAGTTGTTGTGGAACTACTTTCACAGATACAGACACAACTGAGAGGAAATTGAAGACGGAGCTGTCTACTCAATATGTGTTTTGGACAACCATAGAATGTGTCAAAATTTACCATATGAGGATTATCAACACTTTCATTTTATGTCATCAGATTGCACATATATATAATGTATTTATTACATATCTAGTAATGGAATGCTATTTTCCCCTAGAAATATGACACTTTGATTGACAATCTTCACTACTCGAATTAGGAAATTTGCAACAATGATAGTTTAGCCTACAATAGGGACTCATGTTTTCGCAAGTGGGTTTTACTTGATATAAAGAATATCAAGCTACGGACTGTCATGTGCGTGAACACCTGGGTTTGGACAATTTGCAACTAGAGTTATAAATATGCACAACAAGGACTCGTGTATTCGCAACCCCAACTCTGTCCTCATATAACCATTTTCTATCTACTCTTACCCTAAGGTTTACTATTCGGGTTAACAAATTTGCAACTAGATTTAGATTGTTAACAAGTGAGACTCATGTATTCGTAATACCCATTTTTGCACAAATGCCTTCATTTTGTACAAGTCTTACCCCACAGTTCATAACAACATTTAAAAAATTTGCAACTGGATTTAGATTATTAACAACTGAAACTCGTGTATTCACAAATCCTATTTTTGCACAAATGCCTTCATTTTGTACAATTCTGGCCTCATAGTTCGCAACACCAATGAACAAATTTGTAACTGGATTTAGATTATTAACAATTGGGACTCGTGTATTCTCACCATCCATTTGTGCACAAATGCCTTCATTTTGTACAAGTCTGGCCCCATAGTTCACAACACCGATTAACAAATTTGCAACTGGATTTAGATTATTAACAACCAGGACTCGTGTATTCACAACACCCATTTTGCACAAATGCCTTCATTTTCTACAAGTCTGACTCCAGAGTTGACAACACCAATTAACCAATTTGCAATTAGCATAAGGTTATTCATAACAGAGAATCGTGTATTTGTAGCACCATTTTTATCACAAATGCCTTCATTCTCTATCTAATATGACCCCAGAGTTGACAACACTAATTAACCAATTTGCAATTAGAATAAGGTTATTCACAACAGAGACTCATGTATCTATAGCACCCTTTTTTTTTTGCATAAATGCCTTCATTATCTATCTAGTTTGACCCCAGAGTTCATAACAATGCTTAACAAATTGGCAACTGGATTTAGGTTATTAACAACAGCAACTCGTGTATTTGTAACCCCAATTTTGCACAAATGCCTTCATTTGCTTATCGGGATAACGTAATTGTTTTACATTTTGTGTAGTTAACAACACAAATTAGAGAATGTGCAATAAGAATACACTAACTAATAATAGAAATACATCCACTCACAAGTGGGCAACATCTTCTATACATTTACAGTGTAACCAGCCAATTTCAGTGTAGTACTTAGGATACCTTATCGTCAAGTATCATCCTGAAATATTTTAACTATCATGTCACTATACAAAATATATTCCAACCCACCACCAAAAATACTAAATGCGTTGTTTTAGCTACTTCCCCACCCTATCCAAAAAATTACATATTGGGGTTTATTTATGTACAAAAATAGCTGTATATTAAACCAAAACAATGCTATTGTCAGTAATAAAGTCACATAGGGTTCAGGTCACTGCAAGTCTTTCTGGTGTGACCACCTTCACCACATCTTAAGCAACGATACACTTCCTCGTCCTGAAATTGTGACTCAATCCTCCTAACTCTAGGCCTTCTAGGATGCCGAGTAGTCATTGGTGGTTGTAGAAAGGTAGTTGATGAGTATTCTTCATACCAAAGGGAATCTGTCCTAGGAATGTCGTGTGTCTCAACTGGGATCATAAGTCTATCATAAATTTTTTCTTGAGCTGTGAGTAAAAAATAATCATCTACATATGCATATATATTACCATATACCTTCTTGATTGCGGCACATGCATATGGGCATGGCAATCCTGACATTTGCCAACCTTTACAAGTGTATTCATGTAATATCAGATTTACTTGCACATCTATGTTTCCCCGCCTGACCCTAAATATGTTCATTCCATAATCTTGTATATCCATTCTTTCCGATCTAACCACATGATCCATCAGTTTTTTCTCTATATTTGGTCCCAGACCATCAGTCGAATCACTCATCTCCAGTTTGCTACGATACATCTTATTTGCTAATTTTTCCCTATGATCATGTATCAAAACAGTAATGTTGTGCTTTCTCTCACGAACAATCTAGGCATTGAAGGATTCAGCTAGGTTTGTCGTGATATTGTCCCACCTCTTGTAAGGAAATTTGCTTTGTGCCCAATATCTCTATTCTTTTGCATCCATTCTCCCAATTCTGGACAAAATCCCATTAGCTTCTTCATACTACAATCAAAGTCCCTATCCAGTCTTGCATATGCAATTGAATCAAGTAATTTCAGAGCACCTTCCTTTGTTTGTCCATTGGTCTTCCTCTTTCCCCTTGCTATTTTAAGAACTCCACACTGTAATTCTCTTTCAAATGACGATAAGAAAAAACATGCCAATCTCCCCTAAACACAGCTTGCACTGTACTTTTGATTGAGCTGTGCCTATATGAAACTATTACTAATTGTAATGATCCAGTAACATCCTTTATGTTACCCAAGAACCATGCCCACTCCTCGAAAGTCTCACCCCCCACAATTGCATATGCAAGCAGAAATAACTTGTGGTCTGTATCATAAGCTTATGCTTCCAACAAAGTCCCTTTGTACGAACCACTCAAGTGGCATCCATCTACATATAGTATGGGTCTACCACCTTCTAAAAACCCTTTTATACAGCAGCCATACACAATAAATATAGCTTGAAATCTATTATCTGATGATGCAACCCACTTTGCTATAGTCTTTGGATTAGTTTGTTTTAGCCTTTCACATATACAAAGGATTAACATATAAGAACCCTCTGGACGACCATGAATCTGCGCAAGTGCTTTCTCTTTCACCCTGCATGCTTGTTAGTAGTTAAGGCTCAATCTATACTCTCTCTCCAGATCCCATCTAATGTCATTAGGACATTTGTCTATGCTGGAACTCAACTCATCTACAATCACTCCTGAAATAAGTCTGTACTTCTTCTTCCGGAGAACAACTAGGTTGTCTTGTGCATAGTGTAAGTGTTCATCATCAAATCTTCTTATAACTAGGAATTCATTCTTCTTGTCTACACCATATGCTAAAACTTGCCATGGACAACCATCCACACAGCAATTGATAATAATTTTATGCTTATCATTCTTCACAAATAGGTATCCAAACTTGTGTGCCAGGGTATACTTATATAATGCTTCTCTGAAATGTATAGTATTAACAAAAGTTTGACCTTTTGATATCAACAGATCTGTCCACTTTGCAGAATTCATCACTGGCATTAGGGTTGGCAACATTTCCGCACCTAGACTTCCAATGTTTGACTGTCTTCCCCCTCTTTCAATCCCTTACGGTGTTGCCACATCTTCTGTTGGAGATGTGTCCAGGTTACCCATATCCTGATCGTATACACTTGGAGATACTGACCTTACAAACGAAGGCCCAACCAAATCATCTATTCTGTATACATAAATACAAGTTGTGAGTTTTGCAATTCAATTCTTTAAAATTATACCAAAATCTTAATAATTCCAATTAAAAACAACTTACTCTTGTGCACTCTCCAACTGTGACGCTTGTCTCAACTCTTTTCATTATTGGATATATAAACATGTCCACTGTTATTATTGTACTCAATTAATTGGCCAACTCCAATATCATCGACAAGGTCCAAAAATGTTCCTCTGTCAAATCTAACTGTGTACTTCATTTTATATTGACCACTCTCTGGCCAAACATCATCTGCTGCCATTCTTTGTAGTTCTTCGTATATCATCCCTTCTGTGATCAATCTTCCACTTACAATACCCCCTTCATATATCAATTTTTCATCTGGGGTCTTCACAAATTCCTCTCCCACATGGAAGAAGCAAAATAATTGTTTTCCACCACTAGCAGCCATTTATAATCCATTCCTGCACATCCTTCAGCTTTCAATTTCAGTCACCTGTAAACAATAATAGACAGTACACGTTAACAATACGAATTTGTAATTTGACAATAGAAATACGGGTCCTTTCAATATTAAATTGCCATTTTCCTACACTACTCTAGTTTCCCATATCACAATCCGAATATATATTTTCACAACTTCAGGTTACTATTTCTCTGCACTTTTACCTTTCACATTACCCATTTCCCTTTCATCCGTCCCCAAGTTCCTTCAAACACGCATTTCGGTCACTGTTCACCCCTCCTCACCCATTCTCACCTATTCTCACCCACTTTTCAAAAAGTTTCAAAATCACTAATATCTCTTGTTTATTAACTTCAAACAACAACACAATAACAGTCTCTTCCTAAAATTTAAAGCACTATCAAATTTTCCCCCCTTACTACCTATTTACCCATGCATTTAAACACTCATTTCTCCATTATTTAGGCACCACAACCCAATTGTGCTCAACAAGTTAGCTCAACAAAATGAAAATTTGGAAAAAAAATTTTACCCTCGCACACCACGTACCAGAGACAATCACGACACCACACCGTAAGCAAGGGATTCGGTTTCTCTCACTACCACAAACATTGACAGTGACTTTCCACAGACCGCCAACGGATGCACCTTCAGATTGATCATCACCCACTGTATTTTCTCAACTCATTCTCATCGATCACTTCCCTTCATCACTGCATAGGTATAGGAACAACTGGTGCCAACTTCTCCCTTTTCCCTCTTTCTTCTGCCTTTTTAGCTCAGCTCATTTCGGAGGCTATTTGAGTAAATTAGATTCAGGAATTAATTTCACTTTGTCCCCTGGGTCCTTCAATGAAATTTCAGAATCTTTGACTGAAATTTCAGATTTTTTTTGGACTCTTTGAAATTAATTCCCATTTATGGTCCTTAATCAAAATTTTTCCCAATAAAATTAATATTCAGTCCATTACATCAAAGGCCCAAAATAGTTTTCAGTTTAGGCCTAAAAAAAATCAAGAAGAAATTTAAAACAGGTCCAATAAAAAATAAAAGTCCAAAACTGAAAGGGGCAAAAAAAAAAAAGAGGGATGGGACACGGGACACGGGACACGGGACAAAAGTCCTGTCTCGTCTCGTCCCTATTCACCGGAATGGGACTAGGACGAGCCTGTTCTGGTCCTGTCCCATCCTGTGAATACCCCTACTCAGAACAAGTTTCAATGATAATCGCAAATTTGCAATGATAAGTACACCATACTTTATTATTGTGCATTCAAATATAATTTTAATAATTTTAATTTAAAATTTTTAACTAATAGTTTTTAAATAAAACATGAATCTTTAAAAAATTGATAGTTAATAGAATATTTTTATTTTAGATTCTCTATATATTAAAATAAATTTTTAAAAGAATAAAAATGAAAAATAAAATCCAATTTAAAACATCTAAATTAAATTTAAAGGATGTATCACGTGGGGGCAAATGCTGAATACATTGATTGAGTCCACACTCGATTAGCACCAGAGGCTCATCTGTGATGCGGCGCCGAACTGTCGCGGTCCCCTCGGCCCACCAATACAATTCCAATTTCTCTTCCCATCTCACTTGAGAGTCGAGCGTTGGGCGGTGTGACTATGACCCCTCATCTCCCCTCTTCCCTTTTTAATGTGTTGGAAGTCTTTATTTTTTATTTTAAACATATTTAAAATTAAAAAAATTAAACATTGCAATTAATAATTGGATCAAGCAAATTTTTTTAAGTAAAATGAAAGATTTAAATGTACTAAATAAAAATAAAAAGTGTAAGTAACATTTTTCTAGCAATACTTGGTGTCATGAACTAATTTTTAGTGCATTTATCATTTTAAGTATTTTTTTAATAGTATTCAGTATTCTAATGTATTAAATAAAAATAAAAGGTTTAAATAACATATACTATCCAAAAATATTTTTCTAGCAACATTCAGTCTCATAACATTTCAGTATTCCAAAACAATTTTTGAGGTACTTTTATTTTTAAAGTATTTTTAAGCAACATCAAACACTTTAAATTTATGATACTTTAGGGTGTTGGGTATCCTCTATGTTTTAAATTTAACACCTAATATATTCTACATCTAATGCTTTAAAGTATTTTTGGAATAGAACTTAATATCATTTTTAAGCCGAAAGACAGCACAAGGTATCATGAGTTTAAAGTGATTGTTGCTAATTAGAAAAACAATTTAATGATAAGATTATACCAAAAAATTATTTTAAATTTTACAATATTGATACTATTGACAAAAATATTTCAAGGTACCATACGTGCTAAAAATTAGTTCATGATATTGAGTGTTGATAGAAAAATGTTACTTAATAGTTTATGACACCAAGTGTTGCTAGAAAAACGTTGCTTAAACATTTTATTTTTTTAGCACAGTTAAATCTTTCATTTTACTGAGAAAAGTCTTACTCGGTCTAACAATTAATTGCGCTGGCAAAAAAAAATGTAAATGCTTAATTTTTATAATTATAAATATATTTAAAATAAAAGTTAAAGACGCCCAACAGGTTAAAAAGAGAAGAGGGGAGATGGGGTCACAGCGCACGGGTGAGATGGGAAGAGAAATTGGAATTGTATTTGTGGAACAATGGTGCACGGGCAGCACGACGCCGTGTCACAGATGAGCATTGGGTAATACGGACTCTGCATAGGCAACTGGCCGATATACGTAGTTGTGAGCTGTGATGGTCGGGTCAGAGAAGAAAAGAAACAAAAACCCATGCGTTCAGCATGTTTGAAAATTGATGTTATTTTGAGTTATTGTCAACAAATTGCTTTTGCCATTTGTTCTGGGTTCGGTATTAATTCTGCCGTTGCCCATTTTAGTGTACCCGATGCTGTGTCTACTTCTGGAGTGAGTAAAACCGAATTATAATTAAAAAAATCAAAGGAATCGAATTTAATTTTGGTTTTTTCAGTTTGATTATTTTGATTTTCAGCTATATATTTAATTTTAATTTTTAATAATTTAGTTTTCGGTGTTCGGTTTGATTATTAGAAAAAAATTCGGTTATAACAAAAAACCAAAATAAATATATACTATATTTATATTTATTAAATATTATTATAATAAATACATATGTGGATGTAACGGAGCTCTTTAAATATATTTATATTTAATAAATATGGTTATAATGAATATTATTATAATAAATCACATTAAATAATAAATATAATTATTAATGGTTGTAATTATTTTTATTATTATTTTTTAATTCAAAATCACTTTTAACATTATGTATTCAGTTAACCGAATAACTGAACTGAAATATTTTGGTTAATTCGGTCTTGGTTGATTTAGTTGATCAGTTTTAGTTTGGTATTTAAAATTTGTTCTATTCATTTATTCGGTTAATTCGATTATTATGAAAACTGAACTGAAAAACCGATAGCTTATTCTTATTTATAATGAGGCTAATCTACTTTTTGTCACACTATCATTTTCGCTTTTCAAAGCTCAGAACAAGTTTCAATGATGATCGAAAGTTTAATTTAAAATTTTTAAGTAATAATTTTTAAATAAAAATAAATATTTAAAAATTAATAGTTAATAAAATATTTTTATTTTAAATTCTATATATACTAAAATAAGTTTTTAAAAGATTAAAAGTAAAAAAATAAAATCCAATTAAAAACATCTAAATTAAATTTAAAGGATGTATAATGATAATGAGTTATGCGTGCTCATTAACCGACATGCTTGAATTCACCCAAAAAAAAAGATAATTAATCTCCAGGTCCTTATAGTTTCATCTGATTTTTAATTAGGTCCTTATAATTTTTTTTCTTTTTATCAGGTCCTTTTAATTTCACAAGTTTTCACTTAGGTCCCTCTATTTTTTTTTCTTTTTATTAGGTCCTTATAGTTTCACTTATTTTTTAATTAGGTCCTTTGTCATTTTTAAAAAATTATTTATTAACTTTATTCTTTAAATTTAATTTCATTTTAAACTAATATTATATAATTGGACAAAATAATTAATATAATCATTTAGTAATTAATAATTAATCATAATAATTAATTATACTTAACTATAATTATTTATAATTATATTCTAATTTTAGAAAATTTTATTATTATAATTTGAATTTTATAATTATAAAACAGAATTGAAAAATAAATAATATATTTGTTTAGTAAAATTTAAAGAATATTAACATAAGATTTTTATAATAATTTAGTATTTTTAGAATATTATTATTTATAGAATAAAGAATAAAAACTACAAGACCTAATTAAAATAAAGTAAAACAATAAAGACCAGATAAAAGAAAAAAAATATAAGGACCTGATTAAAAACATGTGAAAGTACAAGGAGTTGATAAAAAGAAAAAAAATTATAGGGACCTGATTAAAAACCAATTAAGACTATAGTTTAAAATGAAATTAATTTTAAAGAATAAAATTAATAAATAATTTTTTAAAAACAACAAAGGACCTAGTTAAAAAGTAAGTGAAACTATAAGACCTGATAAAAGAAAAAAAAATAAAGGGACCTAAGTAAAAACACGTGAAAGTAAAAGGACCTAATAAAAAAAAATTTTATATAAGAACCTAATTAAAAATCAGATAAATTATAAGGACCTGGAGATTAATTATCCAAAAAAAAAAGGTACTAAATACATTGAATATAGTGAACTGTCATTTTCTTGCGTTATTGGCCGCTGCTGAGTAGTCTTTTTCATGCATCGAGCATAGCGTTTGTAGCTTTTAAAAAATGGATTTTGAGGGTATTAATCCCATTTTAAAGAGTTATCCAATGAATTTTCTAAACTATGATTTTAGACCCAAAAAAAAAAACAAGTTTTCTTTTAAGTTTTGGAAGATGTCATATACGAACTACGAAGAAAAGCCTTCCAAACACCCACTAAAGCAATACGATCTAACTCAACAAAAGGGGAATTACAGGGGAGGCATTTTTCGAACTCTTTTGGAAGTTTTATAGGCACTTTTACACCTGATATAACATTATATGATGTAAGGCATACATTACACAAAAAAAATTATAAATAAATTTGTACTTTAACTTTCAAAAAAAGAAAAATGAAACACCGTCCACTGCGATTGTTTAAATAACTGCTAGTGCCGGGTTTGTTTTCATGATATTCAAACAACTAATTAAACAATAAAATTATACTTTTCGTTTAAATCACTATAAATATCTAGAATTATCTCTAATCTAAATATATATATTTATATCTATTTCTTTATATCTAAGTTCTCTTTTTACCTCCTAATTCATCAAGATTACTCATAGATTTTATTTAATAATAACTAGTCATAAAATCAAGATGAAGAGTAAGATAAATATATATAATATAATAGGAAAAAAATAAAATATATTTCATAAATAAAAATAATTAAAAAAGAGTCAAACACAAATTAATACAAATTAGTTTTTTCAATAGGCTGCATCCCTCTTCCCATTGAAAAACTATAAACTCATAAATAAATAATAAATATCACCGTTCTAATAAAACTCAAAGCGTGATAAACAATAACAAAAAATAAGAAAATTAAGAAAATTAATTAAAAAAATTAACTCAACATCAAAACCTCTTACTTGGTTTAGAGTTGTTATTAGATAATTTAAAGTTTAAAGAGAAAGGAATCTCTCCACTTAGTTTTTTCTCCACTTCCTTTCCACGTACTATTTTTACTATTAAATCAACATCTAATGGTTGAGATTTATGCACTAAATATATATTATTAAACAATAAATATATATTTAAGCAGTTAGAAATTAATATGCATACATAATCCATAGATTTCTATTAATATAGTTTATAATTATTTTTTTGTGTTATTATTATATATTTATATACAGATTAAATTTATATATATGTATTTTTTATTTTTTTAATATTATAATAATACTACTATAGTGTATTAAATCTCGTCCAATTGCAACTCTTCTTTCTGATTGATTGATCACCAATGTAGGACTCTTTATATACTAAATTATCTTCTCAACATAAAAACTAAGTAACTAATTTGTAAATATTAAGAAAATATGTTAAGTTAGTTATTTGTAGTAAATAAATATTAATTTTTTAAAAACACCCTTGTTACTCATATGCATTAAAATGAAAATCTTTTGACATGTATAATCACCATGGGTACTGTAACATCCTTTAAAAAAAAGTTATTATTTCAAATATATATTATATTATATTTTATTACTATTAAATAATAATATTTTATTAAAACAAAACCAAAAAAAAAATGGGGGAAGGGGACAACACGTTCAGCTTTCCACCGAAAGCTGAACGTATTTAAGAGGAAGAGGAATTTAGTGGGGAGTTTTGACTGAAGGAAGAAAAATATGGAGGGAGCATTAATGAATGAAAAAATTGAGGAAGAACGATTGGCAATTTGAAGAATAAAAAGAGAGAGTGATCGCAAAGAATGGAAAGAAAGAGTGAGATGCGCAGAAGGAGAGATTGAGAGGAAAAAAGAGAAGTGTTAGCAGTTTGAAGAGTCATACAAGCTTTGGGGATCAATATAGGTACATTAAACACTTCTTTCTATTAAATTTTTCTCTATGAATATTTCCTATATATTTAGATATTTATATTAGTAGTATCATTATAATGTTTAGAGAAATTTTATGATCTGGGTATAGAGTAAGTATTGAGTTTTGAAAATATTTGATCATAGAAATTTAAAAATTTATTATTAAGAAATTTTAATCGGTTTAGATTTGTCCATTTATTACCTATGGTATTTAAAATCAAATTTATTTTGTTGAAAAATCTGTCATTTATGATATATATCATATTTATACCGATTAAAAATAGGTTAAATAATTTATTTGGGTTGTTCGATATATTATTAAAATTTTAATCGGTTTATATATTGTTTAGTGATTGTTTGAGAATTTTTAAACTAAGATTTTGATTGGAAAATGTATTATTCAAGATATATAGAATGTTTTTACCGATTAAATTTAAGTTAAATAACTATTTGGGTTTACTTAATATATTATTGATATTTTAATCGGTTTAAAATGTAAAATAAGGTTATGACTATATTATTAGAAAATTTTGAAACTGGAAACTTAAGTTATAAATTGAGATTCTTACAATATTAGATAAAACATATTTTTATAAATATTTATAATTTAAATTAGTTATTTGGGTAGAGAAAAAATTGTTATTTGAAGTAAGAATTTTCGGATAGTAAATATATGTATAGATATTATTAATAATAAATTCTATGTTAATTTAAGTTAATTATTTGTATGATATTAAATTGTATCTATATTATTTGTAGATTATCTTGTACTTCGGAGTTTGTAATTTGCGCTCTTATTTCTCAAGCTGTGAGGTTAAGCTTGGAGTAGAGGTAACCGGGGTTAATTTATTTTATATACACGCTTTGGATTGTAAGGTGTTTATTATGTTTTATTTTCTTAGTTAATTTGTAAAAGTATACCTGAAGTATTATATGACAAATTTTGGTGAAGTGGGAAGTATGTTGATCTAATTATTTTGAGTTGTGTTTTATTGGAATTGTGTTTTCGTGTAGTACTGAATTTAATATACTAATATTATGTTATTAAATGAAATGAAAATGTGTTATACTTTGTTTGAAATTATATCATCTTACTTTGAAGATTGTGATATTTTGATTTATATTGTGACTATGCATGGGGTTCATATGTGGAGGATGGGATTTTGTTATGTGGAGGATAATTGTTCTTGAAGCCCGCGCGGCATGCCTACACTATTGATCCCAGTGTTTGGCTTCTTTTTGTTAGACCCCTGTAGTTTTTCCTTTTCTTGGCCCGGAATTGAGAATGAACTCTTGGGTAGACACCTCTGCACCATAGTCCATTCTTAGGCGGTGTAGGTACAGGAGGGGCCCGTTGCTTGATGTGAGTGGGGTGACCTTGGCCGGGTTACTCAGCACAGAAAGCCCGGGTCCTTGTCAAGGAGTCATAAGGAGGAGCAAGGTGATGGGAGGGCATATTTTCATTGTATTGTTGCATATATGTACTTTTATATGAATTGTGTTGTGGATGGAGAGATATATTCTTTTATGTGATTATATCTATTAAAGTACCTTTTACTTCTTAAACTATATTTAAGCACTACTTCACCAACTTGTCATCCTACTTGTATATGTCATAAATTAATACTTGGTTATTGGGACTTTACGTCTCACCCCGCTATTCCATTAATGCTTTCAGGAGAGCCATCTAGTTTGGCTCGGCGTGAAGGGAAGCAACCAGAGGCATAGCGAGCATAGCCTAGTAGTCCTCTTTTGGTTTAAGCATGTAATGTTATGTATATATGCCATCTTAGGGCCCACAACTGTTGACATATACTTCTTTTGTTTGGATGACTGTATTTGATGGAATGCTGTTAAAAGCTGAAGCATAAGACTCTGCTGTATGTGATACTCTTATATGTATGACTTGTGGGCTAGATAGACCCCCTATGTTTCTTGTGCCCTAAGTCTTTGTG